>NC_089786.1:42971992-43004492 GCF_040412425.1 Macrobrachium rosenbergii | reverse complement strand
ATTAGCCAGCCTACTCTCATAAAATTCCATGTAAATGTTAGAAAGAACAGGTGAAAGGCAATTCCCCATCTGCATACCAAATTTCTGTCTAAAATATTTACTATTAAAAACAAAGCAAGTATCTACTACACAAAGTCTAATCAATTGTAAAATAACACTAACTGGCAAAGTAAAAACATATTTATCTAGCTCACATTTAAAAAAATCCAGAACATCATTAACGGGTACACAAGTGAACAAGCTAGTTACATCAAAACTAACCATAATTTCATCGTCCGTAAGGTTAAATTTTTTGTAGTTTATTAACAAAATCCACAGAATTTATGATATGGGACTTGGAAATTGTGCCAACTAACGGCTGTAACAATGAGACAAGGAATTTTGACAAAGCATATGTGACACTACCAACTGTGCTGATTATAGGTCTCATGGGATAATTGGGTTTATGGGTCTTTTACTTTACATGATATAGATGAGTGTTTCTCGCTAGCCAAAAAATCTTTTTATTCCACTAAGGGAAATAGGAATTTTAATAGCAATATACTGTGTTTGCCATACATGCCAGCCTTCGATCATATTATCCACCCACTTAAATTATTAAATGTGACTGTTGTGTTTTCCTACCGCAATACCATTGGCAGAACTTTAATAAGAAACAGCCCTATGTACGACATCGGAGTAGTATACAAAATTCCTTGTGGTTGCAATAAATTTTATATAGGACAATCAGCAAAAACTGTTGAGAAACGAATTGCACAACATAAATATAGTATTGCTACTGATCAAAGAAACAGCGCCATTAGTAAACATGATAGAGAATGTTTTTATCCAATCCAGTGGTCTCAAGCAAGAATCCTGTTCAGAAACAATAATTTTATAGAAAGAAATCTAATAGAAACAGCATGTATTCAATATAGTGAAAACAATAACTTCAATGGCAGTATAGGCTTATTCAGGACATACCCGCTATTTCTACATATCATGAAAAACCAGTACAAATTATGTAATATATTGACTTAGGTATTCACTTAATTACCTGTTTAGCCTCATTAGACTGTTAACCTTTTCTATTGGACGAACTATGTACTAGACAATTTTATATTTTATATTATCCTGTAACAGTTTAAGCACCGTTAACCATTTGTGGTTGTTTGTTTTATGTAAGTCTTGAAGCCAAATGTAAACATATGTCCGGTATATGTTTTTCTTAAAGTGATTAGTCAATATTAAAGTTCCCCGGAAGAGGCCTGATGGAGGGCGAAACTGTTGGGACAAATTGAGAACTCTATTTATTTTCTCTTTTCCTTCATCGTGATATTTTATCTTCGTGATTTTCATATATATATATGCATGTATATATATTTATATATATATATATATATGATTATATATAAGATATATATATATATTTTATATATATATATATATATATATATATATATATATATATATATATATATATATATATATATATATATATATATATATAATATATGTATATATATTTGTGATGTTAAAACAGTTGTTGTTAAAACGTTTTTCCTGGTACTTACAACAAAGTGTAAACTAGGAGTATGCCACTATGGTTAACGCCTCTCTGCCTTGCAGGAAAAACATCAAGAGTTGAAATAATGCCACACAAATGCAACAAATCGCGATGAAGCCTGGATTCCAACAGGTTAGGTAAACATTTCTTGGTATAATCTGCAATGAATTTCATTATCTGCCCGTCATAACATCTGTATTTGTCATTGAAATGCAACTGTTTTGAAAGATGTGGCGTTCTTGTACTTTCGACCATTTTCCCAAAAACCTTGATGGAGAGAGAAATGAAAGCTCCAGGCTAAGCTTGACTTACAGCTACATTCTTCCTTCATAAGGGTGATTTTAACAGTTGAAAATGCTCTTTGAAACATTCTCTCTCTCTCTCTCTCTCTCTCTCTCTCTCTCTCTCTCTCTCTCTCTCTCTTTGAGAGAGATAAGGAAATGAATATTAATTCGAGCTGCCTCTAAACAGTTTCATCTCTAAACTTTCCTACTTCCAATTCGAGGTCAGGTGCATTTTGAAAATATGTAGTTAAATTAGCCCAACATTAAAAGTACTATCATACTATCATGAAAATTTTAACTTGTTTTTTTAAATCTATTTCTACTCCCTCTTCTATATTTTATTCATCTATGTCGTGTTTCTTATTATAAAAAATATTATGATATTTAGAAAATACTGAATGCAATATATAATATTCATGGAAGAAAACTACGGTGACTAGATATTTGATCTCATAAGGATGAACTTTTAATTCATGTCAAGATATTCTTAAAATATTATTTTAAACACATGAAATCTATGTAATAACATTCTGGAAGTTACAAGTGCATTTTAATACTGGATTATACATTCGTAACCATTCATAATTGATCTACGTTTACGTGTATCTTATAAAACTGTCTGACTACAGAACGAATTAATGAAAAAGATTTTCGATATGCCAAATGGTAGTTAATTATCTAAATGTTGTATTCAGATTTCAGATTTGCGTCAAAATAAACACTTCGAAATTTTTCGCATGAATAATAATGGAGTCTGTCTTGTATATCATTTCTATCGGAAGCTATAACCTTCACTATTAAATGATTCGTGGTAATGCATTCAAACACCCAAAAGTATCAGGTACTAATGCATTTCTGTTCTTGCAAGTTGGAACAGAAGTAAAGGAAATTATTTGAACTTTAATAGCTTATTCATATCTTATGATAAATCAAAACAGACAGTCTTTTAAGTAGTAATTACATTTTAGGATTATTGTTACCTATAAATGTCAAAGACGGGCACGAAGCATTTTAACGGAACCTGGATTAGAACACCAAGCAAATATGAATAAATGTTTTAAACCTTTCGAAAAATGACGAAAACATTATGCAAACATTCTAAATTTTTTGCACCATCAGTATTTTATACAAATCTTCATCAAATGAGAATAAAATGTTTGACATAAACAAATGCTCAAAAGATTGTAAAATTTATTCCCACCAAAATATTCTTTTAGTTTGATCTACTGCCAATAATGACTTCTACTTTAAAATGACTTTTATATATTTTTTTATTATAGTATCATACGAGAGTCTTTGCTGTTACTGCTTTCCTTGATTTTACTTTGCATTCCTTTAGATAATAACATAACGTAGCTCCCTGTATCTAGATAGATATGTGTCGTATGCAGCAGTAGCACATACGGATAGTATCCACAGAGTTTTACTATATTTATACGAACGAAACGAAATCTTCGCAACAAAATCAGTACAACGTAGTCTGCACTCGACAGTCGTCGCTGACACGAATGACTGGGCGAAATTGCTTCTTGAAAGGAGTAAATGGTTCGAAAATATGCTAAAGCTTTTGAAATTCTTAAATATATTATTCATATTAGTATTGGTATCGTTCAAAATTACAAATGTTCATATATATAAATCAGCTTAAATGACCATTTAATAGTTAATCAGACGTCCATAAAGTGCGGAATCCAAAAGTATGTGAAAGAGAGGCAAAAGAGAAGTTAAGCGAAAAAAATATCAAATAAAAAAGATAAAAGGAAAGAGATAAATACATAGATTTGCAATGTAAGTCATTTCGCTTATAGTCAGGGCGCACTAGAACAGTATTTGTCTGTTAAGTATTTTGAGGACTATTTCAGTTCCAGAGAGTGTGGGTGCAGATGATGTGTAAAGCAAAGAGCTCGTAGGCCTACAGTGAGACATGATATTGATACACATATATATATATATTTATATTTTATGCTATTTATATTTATATATAAAGCAGTGATATATAAGTATATATATATATATATATGATATTATAGTCATATGGATTATCGAGTATCCTCACGACTTCTTCCAGTCAATAAGTTAAATGAAATGAGGACTAAGCAATTAATTAATTTATTTTAGTATATTCACTGTAGTGGAATTCGTTATAATCTCTCTCTCAGTGCTGCCTTTTGGGTGGAACCATTTTCAATCTCTTTCTTGTCCAAGTGCTGCCAGAATTCATTAAATTCCAGGTGTGGACTTGATCAGAGCTAATCGTCGCCCGGAGGCAGGTCAGCTGGTTGGCTGAACACATCGTTCCGCCATCTTAAAACCGCAGCCATGCTGCCAATTAGAGAAACATTCCCAACTATAAAGGGCCTTGATGTGACGCTCGGCCTTAGAATTGCTCAGATGCCGCCATAGGATGGAAAACCTGTCCCTTTTCCATTAAATCACTTCCAACACGTGGCTGGCAGTAATTCAAAGTAACTTTATTTTGAACTTATTTACTTGCCCTCCCTCTTGCTGGCCCTCAGAAGAAGAGAACTTCAGCTCCTAAAAAGGTAAAATACCAAGATTTGAGTTTTTTGTCAGTCACATTCCTATTTGTAACTATTTTCTCCTTCTTTTCATAGTTGATTTATACTGAGACCTGTATTGACTTTTATATTTTGTGCTGTTTCATTTGCAAAGCAGTGACGAGAAGCGTAACGTTATGATATTCGAGTCATTCTATGCAAATCGAGTTCAGTCTAGGCATCTTCGATTACAGATTAGGATATTCAGCAGTGGCTCTGCGTATCATCTTGCGTGCGTAGTGGTCCCTACTACCTCATTTTCAACACCCTTTGAAGCGGCATCCCATTGTACTTCCTCCAGCAAATCCTCATCATTTGCTCTTCATATATTACACCAGAATTAGGCTACCAATCTTCTGATGTGCTTTCTTTTGTAAATATAATTAGTTAAAACCCAGAGTTTTTCTAATCATAGTAGACCTTCAGCCGTATTTTGTTATTTATAATTTATCTAACCTCAAGGCCAGAGTTCAGATTTTTGTGGTAATTAAAGCAAGTTATATAATATTTATATATATATATATATATATATATATATATATATATATATATATATATATATATATATATATATATATATGTATGTGTGTGTGTGTGTGTGTGTGTGTGTGTGTGTGTGTGTTTCCACAAATTATTTTCTGAGTAATTGTTTTCTATGCATGCATGCACACTGACTTGATATGTGATTAGCCAATTTTCACTAGATTATTCAGTATTTCTGTCAACTGCTTGATGAATTAATTATTAATCAGATCAAAGTCTACGTAGAATGTAATAAAGTTACTGTCGCCTGACAACGAAAAACATAGTCATTGATGATCCCGAGAAACATCAGTGAGAAATGAGGCTGCCCTCAGCCTCATTCGGGATATGGACCAGATCCATGAATGGTGTAGTCGGTGGGGTATGAGACTTGACTCCTGTACAACGAAAACACTATTGATTAGCAGATATTGTACAGATTTTCCACCCTATCCTACCCTTCAGGAGAGTTAGTCTGAAGCTTTAACTATTCTGGTGTAACTTTTGGCTTACACCTTACTTTTGAGAAACAACTAAGGAAAGTTTCAGCAAATGCCGCATGAAAACTAAGTATTGTTCGTAAGACCTCATATATTCATAACAGTGATAAAATCAATGCAACTTATTTTAGGTCATTTGTTCTTCCCTTATTAGAATACTGTTCTCCGGTGTGGAGGTCTGCTTCTGCCAGAGGTTTATCTCTTTTAGATCAGTGGTTCGTTTAAGTTTCTGTTTCTTAATATAACAGTTATGACTTGGAACATAGTCGGATGGTCTCTTGTTTGTCAGTTTTTCATAAATTTTATTTTAACTGAGATATTTCACATTCTCAATTGATCCTTGATCCCCTGTTCCTCCCGAGAGGAACCAGATACGCTGAACAGCAATATGCAGTAAATGTGCCTCGCTCTCGAATTTCTCAGTCCCAGAGGTCCTATATTCCTCAAATCGTTGGATTGTGGAACAACCTCCCCAAGGAAGTCGTCCAATTGGAACTTCAGAGGTTCAAGATACGATGCAGTTCATTACTGCCCAAACACAATTCTCCTTGTATTTTAATATTTTACTTAATATATTAATGTATCTATTTTTCTAATAACTGATCTCTACTTTCAGTATTTCCATTAACTTCTGATACTATTTCGAATGAACAACCATATTCTTTGGAAGCTTAAATATCAAAGTTAATGGCCCTTATCTACTTGTTTCATATGACTAGGGTTCCTCTTCTGAATAAAAAAAAAAAAAATAAAAAAATATAAAAAAAAATATATATATATATATATATATATATATATATATATATATATATATATATATATATATATATATATATATATATATATATATATATATATATATATATATATATATATATATATATATATATATATATATATATATATATATATATATACTGATTCTATGACCACGCTTGGCGGACATTCCTCTCTTGCTAAAACCGTCATATTCAGATTTATATATTTAATGCCTCATATATATCATATATATATATTACAAATTTATTTTTTTTTTTACTAATAGAGTACGAATATTTAACATGCACTTTTGGTGGGCGCTCATTACGATGTGTACTTCAAAGCAATCGTTTAGAGTAAAATCAATTTACCGCGCTGCATTACGCAATTTTCTGTCATTCTTCCGGTCAACGATATTTTTGCTGAAATATTTCACAATCATTTCATCGTAGTTTGTTACATGCGTTATAATAATTAAGCTATATTTAAATTATATTACCAGTTTCGAGTTTCACGCATACTCATGTGTTTATTTCCATGTTTATTAAACTATAAAACTGAACACACACGCACACTCACACACACACACACACACACACACACACACACACACACACACACACATACATATATATATATATATATATATATATATATATATATATATATATATATATATATATATATATATATATATATATATATATATATATATATATATATATATTATATATATATATATATATATATTTACAATTATAAAAATATATATTATATATAAAGCATTGATATATATATAGATATATATCTTAATCAGAATTGTTTTATTTTTACAGTTATCAAAATTTTTAATTACATAGCATTTGATGCATTTTAGGTGCCCTTTGTTTGAAAGATCAATTTTTAATCTGTTGAATGAACCCTGTTGTTGAAAGAGGTACTGTTGAATGAACCCCTAAAAATGGCTGCTCCTCAAGAAAAGGCACAATGTGTGTCATGCTTTATTGAAACAAAATCGGATATGCAGACTCAGCAAAACTACAAAACTAAGGGTGAAAAGACCCACCGTCATGTCAGTCAATTGGTGCACAGCACAAGAAATCTATGGAGACAAGGACAGTGTTGGATAAAGGGAGAAGTGGACGACCAAAAACATCTGAGGAAAACATCGATCGTGTAAGACAGTCCTTTGATTGTTCTTCTACAAAGTCCATCCGAACAGCTGCCAGACACTTACAGCTACTCTTGTGAAGAGTTATTCACTCCTTTGTGAAAAGCCAGAGCAGTTAGACATGTTGGAACACTTGGGAGTCAGTATTCCTGTTTCTTGCTGGAAGGGTGAGTCTTGAACTTTGGAATTTACTAATCTTTCCAAGTGTTTAACACAGGCAATGATGATCTTTGCAGTGACCATTTCTTGGTCATTCTTTAACATTTTTATCATTTATTTTTGTGCTGGGTGAATTCTTTTTTTTTTTTTTCAATGGAGATGGTTCCAGTCCTTGCAGATGTTTCGAAGAGAGTAGAAGCCATACATAATTAGCATGGCATATGGAAAATGGAGCTGGTACCAGGCTTGACTTTAAAAGTTATGGATAATAGACTTAGAAAAAATGTGGACTGATTTGGAGCTTGGTGGGAGACGGGAATTAACTCCCACACATTATGTTTTCTTGCAATTGATTAGTTTGTTTGTTGGGGGGTGTAGCTTAATGGGATTCATTATCTCGCATGCATAATTTCATTTTACATGACTTGCTGTTTGATTTGCACATTAGAAATAGGAACAGGTCTGAGAGAGAGAGAGAGAGAGAGAGAGAGAGAGAGAGAGAGAGAGAGAGAGAGAGAGAGAGAGAGAGAGAGACTTCCGGAGACTTCGGGAGGAAGAACGTGAGGCCAGCGCTACCAAAAACACTTGCTGTTTTTCAAAGTTAAGTTCTAGGTATTGGAGGGGGATATACACACACACACACACACACACACACACACACATATATATATATATATATATATATATATATATATATATATATATATATATATATATATATATATATATATATATATATATATATATTTATCATATATATATATTTACCATGATAAAAGTTGTCCCGTTTTCGAAGTTGACTTATTATCAACTAAAAAATTTTTTCGGTATATATACTTCCGAGGTAGATAATTGATATTAACGTTTGTAATTTTATATATATATATATATATATATATATATATATATATATATATATATATATATATATATATATATATATATATGATATATATATATACCATATAATATGATCGTTATTGTACGTATTTAGATAATGATAAAGATAATTTAATTATGTTTGAACTAATGATAATGATGGCAAAAAAGTCAACTGATATGAACAGTAATTTGGAAAAGTAATAGAGAAGTCATAGAAAAATGACATTATAATTCCCAATTGATTATCAATACTTATTCCTGAATTTTACTTTTTTTAATTGCTGATTACTGATTTATTCTGTGAATAGAGAGAAGGGAGTCAAATATTGTTTAAAATGTCTTCTAGTATTCCCGGACACTAATCAGTACTGTTGGCATTACATCATCCACAGAGTCGCCACAATAAAATATTCAGTGAAGAACTGAACTGCTCAAGGTTTCATCATATTCATCAGAAGAATTACTCTTCTGTTTGATTATCATTACCAAGTTATTCTTAATAACCTACGTTGTTCATGTTATTTTTATTCAGTATGGGTACATATTCATATTGATCAGAACAAAAGCATATAAAATTCCTAAGAGAGCCTCAGAAGAATAGAATATACAAGAAAGTAATGAAGAAACGATATTAAAGTCACGCAAAGCAATATTCAAATAAAAATGTATCATTAAGCTAACAGAGAATAACATATCCATTCGTAAGTAGCATTTAAGAAATGTTGAATGGAAAAGACTATATTAATTATGCATGGCGCTGTAATTTTAATTTAGCAGAATAGAATTCATAGCACTGCTGTTTGATATCATTCCATTTCTAAGACAAAGAGCTCTTTTTGTTTATAAAGAGAAAGCTTTTTTTCAGGTCTATTTCCCCAAAACAATTTATATCACTTGAATTTCCAACGACTTTCATATTTTCCCTGAAACTTCAAAATTCCATTTATTTTGACGCTTTGGCTAAAAGAAAAGTTCATTTGCAAAACATATTTTAAACTCCGTTGTCACAGAAACGAAACGAGATCTGATTCTTTAGGTGACTCATATGATGTGATAAATGAGCAGAAATAACAATATTTCTTATTTAAATCTTAAGTCCTATTCGTCTATGTTTATAGAGTATGCCCGATCGGTTTTTTTTTTTGACCCTCTTTTGCAAATATATAACACAAATATAAAAATGATTACTGAATCTTGGATTGTCTACTAAGAGCAATGAATTATTCTAACTGCCTATAAAAGTGACAATATAGGCGTTATTAGTCCACGGGTAATCCGATTTATGGTCAGAAATGATTCTCATGAAAATATACTTATTCAATGATTAATCCTTCTCGCATTGTTGTTTTTCAGATTTTCTTTCAGTTATTTCACATTTTCCTTTCCTTACCTTGGCGCCTTTCTTTATATTTGTATTTCTTGCGTCTGAGTCTCATTCATTCTTATTCTCTTTGCAGTATTATTCTTTCTTTGAGCCATTTCTATATTTTTCCTTGTTCTCTATTTCTTCCAGTGTTATATTCACGAGTTTCCTTTATTTTCATCACCATTCAGTTTTTATTATTTATTTCCTCTTTTTCCTCTCCTAAACATTCCGATCTACATTTCGTTTACCGTTTTACCTTTCATTCAACAGTTTTCTTCTTTTCTCTCTTCAATGTTTTAGTCCATTTTCCTTTTTTTTTTGTGCTTCTTTTTTACGACACATGTTACTATACATTCAGTTATTCATTCATTGAGAGAGAGAGAGAGAGAGAGAGAGAGAGAGAGAGAGAGAGAGAGAGAGAGAGAGAGAGAGAGAGAGAGAGTGCTATTTTGGTCTAAAACATAGAAACGTTACCTCCCTCAAATGCTTAACAAAATGCTTCCGCACTTAAGGTTTGTAAAGAGCATCGTTATGTTTCATTTTCCTCCAATGACCCAAAAGCAGAAGAAGGCGAATGCTTTCAGCGAACAGGAAAAGGCCAGTTTTCCTCCTCTGGTGGAAGAGGCTCTAAAAAGATCCCTCTCACACACAAAAAATGGAGATTTTTTCGAACTACATGTAGTTTGTCACAGTAGTATTTTTAGGAATATCCTTCCCTGTGTAGAGTACTCATCTTTTTTCAGCTCCTTTTATTCTAGAAACCAAGAACCTTAAATATTACATTAAGAATCTCTTTAAAGGATATCATTTAAAAAAGGAAAGGACTCCTAAGAATGATTCGGTCTTTAAGAAAAGTCTTTAGAATACTCTGATATCAGGTACTACTAATGTAAACCCGTTATTCAAAAGCGTAAGCCGTTAGTAGATTATTGTTATTATCAGTAAAAAATAATAAAGTAATTATATAAGGCCTTCAGTGGCAAAGGAAGTTTCCACGTAATACATTACACCTGTGAATCAACATAATATATTCAACAAATAGATAAATGAAAGTAAGACAAGAATTATAACACGATTTACCGAGTGGAAGAAAAGTAGAATTTTGCTGTGCATTTCAGCCATCGCTTTTCATAACTCATTTCGCAGATGTCAAAAGCTCTATTCATTGTTACTGAAATTTATTAGAGACAAACTCTCATCCAACTGTTACTGCATATACATTTCATATTCGTATTGTCGTTTCGACAACACGATACGTGGTCGTATTGGAGAAATGTTTATTTTTCATGTCCGTGGTGCTTTGTTGAGAGTGGTTCCTGGAATAACTGTTGTTGTTTCACGTCATCAATGCACACCTCGTCTCTAAACAATCATAACTGTCGTATGTGTGATATTGTTCCTTTAGCATAAATGATTAGAGAAATATGGCAGTAAGTTGTTTATCTCAACGCAGAATGTAAAAAAACAAATGAATAAAGGTCAAGGCTCACCGACAAACGGCAAATGAAATCGTCACTTCTCTGCTAACATAATGGCTTCACTGACTGCAGCAGATGTTATTAAAACTTGTTTGTGTGAGAGAGTGAGATAGAGAGAAATGGTGAATGTTTAATTAGAATAATTGAAAGTGATAATAGTAATTTTCCACAGAATAAATACGAATTAGGACAGCATTTACCAAAGATAAGTTTTAATGTAATATTTCTACTAAAAATTAAATTAAAAATCCACGAATTCTGATATGGCTTACTTTCCGCATCAGAAATCTGGGTGATACTTTCTAAATTCACTGGACACAAAGAAGAGAATAAACAAAAATATCGTTTTCATTATTTACGCGCCTAATGCCGAAAAATATCATAATTAAACAGGAAGCTATAGACACACGCACACGCACACACACAGCAGATGTTATTAAAACTTGTTTGTATAGATTCTTTTTCTATATTAGCCAGTCGTTCTAGTGATGTGGAGCTAACCACAATTGAAACATTATATACCATCAAAGAAAAACCATCACTCTGTAATAATGAACGGTCAGTTGAGTTGCTTTGTTTTTAATTCTGTGTCTATCTTCTGTAACTATCTTTGTATTTGCCTTGTATTCCTCTCTTGACTCTTGCTTTTATTAGGTTAAACGGTACTGTTCAATCTTAATTCTTGGTAGTTAGTTCTGATGTTTAATTTTATTTCATTTTAATGACTGATTTCATTTTTTCTTTCATTGTATTTATTTGTTATTTTAGATGCCTGATGATGGGGTGTGTTAGAACCATCAAAGAAAAACTAGTCGTAATAATGAAAGAATGTTTCCTCAAGTACTGGTCTACCTATTCCTGGTATTTATTCGACTCTGCTTTCTTATTGTTCAATCTTAATTCTTGGTAGTTACATGCTGATGTTTATATTATATTTTATTTTAATATAATTTTTTCTTTCATTGTATTTATTTATTATTTTATATATATATGATATATAGAATATATATATATCGCATATAGAATGTTTATAGTATATATATATATATATATATATATATATATATATATATATATATATATATATATATATATATATATATATATATATATATATATATATATATATATATATATATATATATATGTGTGTGTGTGTGTGTGTGTGTGTGTGTGTGTGTGTGTTACAGGAGCAAAACCATTATGGAATTCAAAATACAAAACGTGGTCGAATGACTGAAGACTTGTACATTCGAGAGAGAGGAAATGGTGACCAATCACTTGTGCTGCAGAGAAGGTATGAAAAACCATGACAGCACCTCAGCAGTTTAGATTTTGGCTAGATATGAACTCAATGGACATAGAAGTAAATATGAAAGGTAATGAAAAGGAGGAGGTGATCCCAGGAGAGAAAATGAAGACAACGTAGCTAGGACGTCATGTTGACTATGACGTGGTTCTGAAGTCACATACTTCCGCCCAAAATTTGTGAAAGGAGGGGAGGGAGAGAGAAAGCACAACAGAGAGAAAGACTGAAGAGGGTAGGTGTGGAAGGTGTTATTGTTCACCGTGCGTGCGAAGTGGCTCTCTCTCGGTGTTGAGGAGGAGACGTAGACATTTTCGTACTTTCTTCCTTATATGAGAAAGTGAACTTAGACATTCTTCTCACGGCCACTTTTTAGACTTGGTTAATTTTGGTCTGGAGGCCAGTTTGACTCCAGAGGAGCAGCACAGGCATAGTTCGGTGGAGCATACAGGGTCAATGGAACAATAAACGAGGAAAACTACAACCGTCAGTGATTTTACCCTTGAATAGAATTTCATATTATGTGAAGACTCAGTTCCTATCTTGAGTAGAAACCCAACGTCCGCCGCTGGGTCCATGCCTTAATATATCATCAACCTATTTTGCATATATAAACATACATTCACACACACACACGCAGACATACATACACACACACACACACACACACACACACATATACACATATATATATATATATATATATATATATATATATATATATATATATATATATATATATATATATATATATATATATATATATATATATATATATATATATATTTATTATTTATATTTACACTCACACACACACACACACTCACACACACACTCATACCTAGACACACATGCATATACACACGAAAAACAGATCACAAATGATCTTTCCCATGGATTTTCATTTTGATCTTCCCCCCTCTCTCTCTCTCTCTCTCTCTCTCTCTCTCTCTCTCTCTCTCACCCAAAAGTGAATATTCACTCATCTCATTTTCCTTCTATCTGTCTATTTCAGCAATCAGGAGTGTGAGGAGGAAGCCTTTCAGACTGCAAGCTCTACAGAGAATTGTTGATCTAAATCCATCCAAACTGACATTCACAAATAGGCGAGTTCCTAAAGGTAGGGTCTGTTAACCACACTTGGTATACTCACTTTGCGGAATGAAACAGAGTACTTATCCTCTCACAATTCCACAACACTCGCTCCCGTTGAGGAAGGATAAACAGCCCAGTCTAAGGGTATGAGATCTACAGGACTAAAAGTTCACGGAGAATTTCTTATGTTTAAAACATCGCTGCAGTAATTCGTCTTATTGAAAAACTAATTTTCTTGAAAGCTACACAAGGAGCGTTTTACATCTTTTTATAGTTTTATTACGTTTAAGATATCTAAATATGAATTACTGTTATTTTTGAAATTATTCCAATAAATCATGTTCAGTTCTTTAAAGACAGCAACACTAATCTATGATCAGTACCGATGACAGAAAAGTTACCTCCGGATAACTAGCTTGTGGCGGCCAAGCGTTCGCAACAACGCAGCTTTTTTATCCTTCGATTTCATTTACAACATTTTCAGTCCATATATTCCCTTTCCCTAGACAACGGAAAAATCAACGAAAAATATAGGGAAAAATTCCTTTCGTTCCTTCATGTTGTAATAATATTCATCTATCTCCCTAAGGCTAAGAAAGACACTGGGAAACATCTTGGCATCTTTTACTCCATGACCAACGAGGCTCCGACTTTCCAAAAGAAATTCTTCCAAAGCAGCACCTGAATGGAGTTTTCACACAGCCCTTATTTGGGGAAAGACTTTGGAAATTGGTCTGAGTTTTCTGTAACGAGCGCTCAGGACGAAAACGTTTTTCTTCTGGTTGATTTGCTGGTTGTCAATAGCATCAGCAGGTGTTGGGCGTGATCATCACAAAGTATATTGTGTGCGAAATAGAAGAACAATATGGGAATAGTCACTGGTGGAGAGGTAACTTGTTAGACTGCAGATAGTTTCAGGTTCCTGTTGCTAAATTGGTTGTCTTATAATCCCCACTGCCTCGGTTATTACATTTTCACTCTCTTTATGAAATCTAGCAAATGTGTCCATTCGGTAACGATCTTTAAAAATATGTTTTCGAAAAAATCCCCTTAGGTGTGACGTCATTTTCGCCCGTAACATTGTACGGGGTTTTCTGGTACTTAACATTTCACCCTATTTTACGTTTTCGTTTTAAACTCACACAAATTTTTTTTTTTTTTTTTTTTAAGTCTTTTATTCACTGTTGCCTAAGCTGTGATATATCATATACTTAGGGTTCGAGTTCATATCATTAATTCTTACGATTTTGTTAATAACTTCACTTTTTATTTCTTCATTCATTTTATATCAAGATTTAAACCTGAATTCGTCTTAAGTAACAATTTTCTTGTTAATATCTTTACTTCCTTCGTTTATATATATAGAACAGGTCGGGACTGCATCTGTACAATTGTCTCGCTTAATTATACTGGTAAAAGGCCCAACCTGGAAAGAAAGCAACAAACAGCAGTAAGCTTCAAGTCCAAAAGTTGGTTGAGGAGGTAACCATTCACACATATGTGCGTTACTGACACGGAAACTGCCCTGGCTTATTCGTGAGAGATGCTTATCCGATTGCTGTTCGTTTGGGAAGCCAGAATCACTGTACTCCTTCCTTTCTCCTTGTAGCACACTTGGCTATTCCACTATTGGCCCTATAGTGGAAGGTCCCCTGTTACCATTTCTCTCCCCATTTAGGTGGGTCATTGCCCATTTGTCAGTTACGACGGATGCCGGGTTATTATTCCCACGTGCTCTCAACGAATACCTGAATCCTGATTCATGGAACCAAAAATGGAAAAGTGGGAAGCAATGATCAAATAAACCATTCTCTCTCTCTCTCTCTCTCTCTCTCTCTCTCTCTCTCTCTCTCTCTCTCTCTCTCTTTGCTCACAAGGAGAAAAATCTATAAGAAGTTTTCTCTTTAGTATGCACCAGTAAACGATCTACAGTAATCTAAAACAATGATCGGAAAATCTTTTATATTTTCATGAACTTCAGCAGTTACATTAGGGATAAATTTTGTGACTCCTTTCCTGATACTTATTCATTTTACGCAAATGACGTCACTTTGAAATTTCATGGAGGTATTTTCTTACAATTATGTTATGTCTTTAATAACTTGGGTGAAAAAAAATCCTCCGTCATAGTTTCAAGTTCCCCCCAAGATTCATGTTAATATACACAACATGACTGGTGTGGCAGAAACATTATTTAAGATTCAGTATTGGCCAGGAGGGATCAACGTTTGGTGGAATGTGAAAAACATTCACAATGAGGACAATTACAACTAGTTTTCATGTCATTTTTTCTCCATTTTAGGAAAGAGGACTGTCTAACTGCCATTCTCTCTCTCTCTCTCTCTCTCTCTCTCTCTCTCTCTCTCTCTCTCTCTCTCTCTCTCTCTCTCTCAATTTTGAGCTGCAAAGAGACTTGTATTTGATTGTGGAAAGGATAATTATTTATCATGTAAGAGAATCAGTTTATTTGTTAAAATTGCCTATCTTCCTCGTTCGCAAACACATTACAGCATTGTTCTGTTTCTGGTATCCATTATACTTCCGATCTGAATAATTCGAAACAAGAAAACAGCCGCATTGAATTCCTGGAGTTTGATTCATTCAGTGCTCAGGCCAAAAGAGGCGCATATGTTCAGGTTCCCTCACTTTTGAGGTGATCGTCTCATATGAGAGAGCAGTTGCAGTAACTTCCATCCAGGTGGCAATGAAAATTCACGAGTATTTCAGGTAATTTTTCTCTTCAGTTGCTAATTCCGAGTATCTATTTAAAAACAAAAATTTCACAGCTATTCTTGGCGATGTAAGAATAATCTCCACTTTATATTCCCCAACACCGAAATAAAGAAAATTATATAAAAAGTTCCAGCTGAAAATCAGAATAAACCATAATCATACTCAGACAATGTAAGAATTATACATGGCATATGTATTTAGGACCAAGATGTATAACCGTACGGGGTAAAATATAATGAAAGCAAAATTTCCGAAAGGATTTTTAATAACTTTTAAAATGAGGGAGCCTTTTGCGGCTATGTAAAGACCCGACTGATGGCATTTGCAAGCAGGAAATATGCGTTGCTGATGAATTTTGAGACTGGTGAATGCTTGCCTTTATCAGCTTGGACAGAATTTCATTACTGTGAGAGACAAAGGCACTTTTATTGGAAGATTTTCTATAAATTCTATTGCAAAGTTATTTTGGATTTTGTAGATTTTTCTAATTTCTTTCTGTCTTGATGAGTATTGCGTTAAAAAGATCATTAGATGAATATGCAAAATATATGCAGAATCATAATAACTCCAGCTATTGTTGTTGTGTGACACTGGTTAAAGAAGCAAAATTGATAAAGTTCTTATTTAATACTCGCAAAGTAACTGATGTAGTTGCGCATAAACTTATTACCTATTCAGCTCATTTGAGGAGACTATTTCCCCATGTCTTTGCTATATATTTTTGCAGAATCTCTTAATAATGTATGACCAGAATGCGTTGAATCCCAACAAATAAAGTCATCGGGAGACCCTCTTGAAATGATCAACATTTGAGAGAAACAGACTCACAGTTGCTCATCAGTTGCGTAAAAACCACACCCAATCCTGGACCGGTTTCTCTCAAAGACATAGGGTTTAATTGCGTCATGGTGGATACATATTTGGTTGACCTTTGTAGAGACATATTCCCTACTAAGTCCCCTTGTGGACAGGGCTGACAGAATTTTTTGGTCTACCTATCGTACCCTCACTTCAAAATTATCGTTTTTCTATCAAAATTATCGTACTAAATCATCAGCTTCTTGTGGTAATTATTATCGTATTCTTTCCTGCTAACACTGATGATGTCGTTAAAGTAAATATTGAGCTCTTAGCAAAGGTTCTTCAGGTAATTTTATCGTTATAAAGTAGCTATTTTGCACAATTTGCCTTTCCTGCATGAAATACATAAAAGTGCTAAATTTCAAGGCATCTGTATAATGCTAACATTAATTCCCTAGCATACATCTTTTGTAATTTTTTTTAAACTGAAAATATATACTTCAGCATTTACTATACAAAATTAACTTCCTTGTATAATTTTCATATATAAATACTTTAAAGTTAAATAAGTAAGATTTACTTTTAGTTAAAACGCAAAATAATTATTAATATAAATTATAGATATAAACAAAAGTCTGTATTGTTTAGCGTAAATGCCCCGAAAAATCAATAAATGGTAGCAGTAGAAATAGGAATATTAAAAAAATATATGAAGAGTTGCAACAACTGCAAGGAATGTACTAAAATTATGCAGCCATTTAGAGACGCGAGTCACGTGACCCACCCTACTTCAGTATCATCTTTTATATCTTCATAGAGTTGCTTTCCATATGGGCAGTATGCCTTCTGTTACCTTACAGGCGATAGGAGTTTTGCTTTTTAATTCATGCAGGGGCTAAAATTGCCCATTACTTAAATGCTTCTGTATTTAGCTTATTTATGATATATGTTTTATAAAGGTTTATATTACCAAACTCTTGCGCATTCAGCATTAGCAATTGTTGCACTCAGGACACAAAAAGCAAAATTTGCAAGATCAAGAAAGTAATTATTATCGTCTCTTCTTCAAATGTAAACACAAAATTTAACAGCAGGCATTTTGCCGTCACAACTTGTCTTGCCTTTAAATGCAGGGAGAATTTTTCATTGGTCATCTCTTTTTAGTTTTTCTGTAAAAGAAAACTATTGTGCCGGCTTTGTCTGTCCGTCCGCATTTTTTCTGTCTGCACTTTTTCTGTCCACCCTGAGATCTTAAAAACTACTGAGGCTAGAGGGCTGCAATTTGGTATGTTGATTATTCACCCTCCAATCATCAAACATGCCAAATTGGAGCCCTCTAGCCTCAACAGCTTTTATCTTAAGGTTAAAGGTAGTCATAATCGTGTGTCTGGCCACCACCGCGCCGTGGTTAAAATTTCACGGGCCGAGGTTCATACAGCATTATACCAAGACCACCGAAAGATAGATATATTTTCGCTGGCCTTGATTATACGATGTATAGAAAACTCGACTGAGCTGCAGAAACTTCGGCGCATTTTTTACTTGTTTAATCTTAGCGAATAATTTTCTGGTAACACAAGTATTGGGAGTCCAATGAGCTTCAGGTCACGATTTGCCACACCCTTACATGAAGCTCTGCGATAGGAAAGCAATTCGAGTATTTCCATTTGTGGGGGGAAGAGGCCGCAGAGCAGAGGCCGCCGAACCTTTGCTGGTCAGGTGTTTCTGGCGCACTTGTAGAGTTGAATATCATGCAATAATGAATTACCTTATGATCATCCCTTAAATCAGACTCGGTTTCCCATGCTACGTGGATTACGAGTCGAAGCATTTCTGATCATCAGCAAAACTCTCAGAATCTTGTTTCTTGTTCAATTTAAAAACTTTCAAAATGAGATATTCAAAGAGAAAAGTTTGGAAGTGAGGCAAATAGACATATTTTAGAGACAAGGCGTTTGTCACTTCAAAAACATACGATGCCTATAGATGGCATCTTACATCGTACCAGACTGTTTTATCGGCCTATACAATAATTATCGTACATGAAGCAACCCTGCTTGTTTTGGAATTGCTGGCAACTGGCCAAGTTTGTGTATGTCAAGAGATTTAGTAGTAACAGTAATTATCCCAGTCACAGTAAATCTAGTTTTAATATTATCATTGTAATCATGCTCTGCGGATAATGTAAAATGGGCACATACTACAGCGTTTTTTGATGAACACTGAAAGACGTTTCACTTACGGCGTAATATATGGATATCCTGACAGAGGGGTTATCAAACATTAACAGAAGTGGAATACCATAAAACAGAAGTATAGTAATAAAATCTTAAAATAAATGACAACCTTGATAAATAACGCAATGCAAGAAAGGGGGAAATACCAGGAAGGAAGCAAAATGAGAAATGGGATAATAAGAAAAAGCACTTCCCTTGCTCTCTAATTTCCATTCTTAATGCATCTGCATTCCCGCTGTGGAAGAACGCTCAGTATTCCGAGGGCTTGCCGAGAATTTCAGCGCCTAAGGGAAGAATTTTCGCAGAATCACTAAAGACGGGAATGTTGATTCAGGTGTTGAAACTGAGATGGCACACACAATGGAGAGAGTATAATAAACAAGAAGCGAACGCTTAACGCATTTATTTACACGCCCCATGAATCTGTTTGAGTTCACATCAGTTTGAAAGTCTCTGTGGGAGTAACACTGCTTTAAAGGTCACACAGTACTGTACTGTCTCGGAGTAACCGAATTACATTGCATTTCTGTGTGTATGCATTTTTCTTTGCTGATTTCTGTTCCTTACTTATTTGTTATCGTTTTTTTTTCACATGCGAGAATTCTATGCAGCATTAGGGGTGGCTGTAATAAAGGCGCAGGAAAAAAAAGTCACAGGAAAAAAGTTACGTTAACTTATGGTGGCCGGTAATAAAGTCACAGGGAAAAAATCACAATATTTCTTGTCTATTGTTTGTTTTTACGGTAATCCCCAACGGGCATGTACTAAACACGCCGCAGATGTGGATACGTACCCGGTTAAAACACTTCGGGTCACTATCTAGGAAAGATCAATGTGACTTTTCCTGTGACTTTTTTCAGTGACTTTTTGACCTGAGATTTATTATTATTATTATTATTATTATTATTATTATTATTATTATTATTATTATTATTATTATTATTATTATTATTATATATATATATATATATATATATATATATATATATATATATATATATATATATATATTTTTTTTTTTTTTTTTTTTTTTGCCTGGATTCGCATGAGGATGCATTCACAAAGAGCGATCGATTCAGAAGGCGTAGGAGGCAGGAAGGGGCTCAACGAAGATGCTTCTGGAAAGCGAAGTGTTTCTCCATGTAGTCGTTTGAATCTCTAACAAGATAATACTGGGATGCTAAATCTCTATTGGTCGGCGGGTCTCATTCTCTTGCTGGCTGTCTGGGCAGCGACGTGGGCATTCCTGGTGTTCCATAGGACGTGAACTATGTCGCGGCTTGCAGCCAAGAATGTGAGGAAAGGCGTGATTCCTGTCACTGGCCGATAGTCTTGATTTGCTTCGTTATTGGTAATTGTGTCCAAGGTTGTTCTGCAGCTTGTGTCTCCCTACGGGCTCCCACGGATGTCCTGTGGTTTCCTTGAAGAATGGGGGATGAACTCTGGGTTCCTCTCTCTCTCTCTCTCTCTCTCTCTCTCTCTCTCTCTTTCATTATATATATATATATATATATATATATATATATATATATATATATATATATATATATATATATATATATATATATATATATATATATATATATATATATATATATATATATATATATATATATATATATATATATATATATATATATATATATATATATATATATATATATATATATATATTTATATACATTTACATTTCACTTGACTCACTTGATGGAGAGTCCGGTTAGGATACGGGGAAAGGCAAAACGATATAGCATGTTCCATATGGCAAAGCCTAAAACACTTCGAACTTGTGAATTAAGCTTCATGGGAAGTTAGTGGCCATATTTGATGCAAAGGAAAGCATACCAAAGAGATGTGTAATCGTGTACAAAGGAAAAGAGGTATTTATTTAAATCAATATTTGTTAAATGTTGACATATGGTAGATGGAAAAAGTAAATATAAAAGTAAAAATAGAGAACGGGTTAGGGCAAAGATGCATCAATTAAGAGACACTAAAAATAAATGTATTGATTGAACTGGTTTTCAGAAAAATGAAGTAACACATAGAACACTGTTCGGACTTAGTTCATTACAAAAAAAAGTATAAACAAAGAAATTATGAGACCTAAATTTAATGTTAATGAGTGAATTAAGTTTCATTGCTGCTGCAAGGATTCATGTTGGCATCTATATGAATCGAGTTAATGATCCAGGTGAAGACAGCAAATTTGCAGTGGTCTATTGGGAAAAATGGGACAGATATCCCTGTTTTATTTTGTGAGATGATAAAAGAGAGAGAGAGAGAGAGAGAGAGAGAGAGAGAGAGAGAGAGAGAGAGAGAGAACAAATGAAGCTTTAACGTAAGAAAACTTACTATTAGGGAAAAATCGACTTCGGCCTTCTAACGGATCCCATTCTCCGGTTCAGTGCGAGGACTAAGTGTGGTGGTCTATAACCTCTCCAAGTGTCACACAAAGTTCTGATGAGGAAACTGACCGGATGAAACTCTTTACCCAGAAACTCGGACGAATCTTTCTTCCTTGTTGAAGGTGGTCATGGCGGTACTTAGGGACAAGAAAGAGAGTTAATGGAATATTATTTCACCGTCATTTTAGATATTGGAAGACACATATTCCAGACACTTCGTAAGATTAAAGAATCAAGAGATAAAACGCATAAAATTATAATAGCATTAACGAAAACTGGATTACCAATAAAATGTAAACCTGATGCTATTTTGACTTGGATACGAGGAACTGCAAAGGAACTGCATTTATTCATGTTCGTAATTAAAACAGGTTCTTAAAGAGAGAGAGAGAGAACAATCGCCTTTATGCAAAACCAGTCTGTTATATTTTTATGTATACATCAATAAACTACTCGATAAGACGGCAAATCCTTTCAGTGTCCGAGTAGTTTCCACAAAGAGTCATCAAAAACTACATCGAGGAAATCGAAACCCTCTCCCAGAGCGATAAACTGTGCACGCATATAGGACTTAACGAACGAAGATTTAAAGGGGGGTTTATTGCGTTCATGGCTCCTGACAAACGAATTCAATCAGATTCATTCTCAGGAAAATGAACCAAATCGCTCCTTTCGATTCTAATACCTGTTCACATAAGACTATCATTTTAGTGCAAGTGTTGCAGAAGTTTCCTTTTAACAGTTCTATCAGCTCCGAATATCGTTCTGTCGGAGTTATTTTGATTAGAGTTGCCGGCATTTATCTTCAAACATTTACATGTAAATTGTTCCTAACAAGCCATTTTTGCCGGGATATTACAGGATCCATCCATCATTTCGGTGAATATCCGACTCATTAGAACTGGAATTCAGAACCAACGTTCCTTTGGTCCATTGCAAGATGGTGATGCACGATAAATCGAAATCTTGACAAGAATGCATAGATTCTCATTTTGCTCCTCAGAAAAAAACTAAGTTTTTGGTTTGGTTTGTTCACAAGTTTATGAGCTGGATAGTGCATAAAGTTATGCCTGTATAGTTACAATTTATCAACCAAATTTCGGACTCATTACTTTTGTGACGGTGTATGAATGGGGGAACTAGAAGCAAAATGCTAATATTTCCTTAATGACTGGTTAACCCTAATTCTAACAAAGTAAAATATACGGGTGGTATTCTTCAATATTTTAAGTATTTTCAGTATTCCAAGATTACTGGCAATTATTTCTCCTCTTTTACTCCGTTCTCTATCTCTCCCTCTAGTGTATTTCTCTCTTTTTTTTTTTTTTTTTTAGCCTTAATCCTAATTCCCAAGTTAGTGTGCTGCTTCCTGTTTCTGCATATCTTGTTATTACTTATTTTTCATGACATCAAACCTATTCAAAATGTAATAAAAACAACAATGAATATTGTGTAGCATCATACATTATTTACAATTTTCCGAACTCAACTTTTCATTTGAGATTAAACCGATAGCCATCAGGCCACTGCGGAGTCCAAAGACAATGTGCTTTTTAGTCTAATATTTAGAGATTGTTTGAATTGGTTCCTTTTTAAAGCTACTAACCTCCATCCAACATTCAGACATGGAGAAGATTTAGAAAGGGTCAATTTCACATTCAAATGGTTTAAACCAGAAAGTAATCTACCCACAGACTCTTTTCATTCATTTAGAACATATAGCGTCTTACCTGGGTCCGAGTAGCATTTAAGAAAGTGTAGATAGGATAACTTCTTTGATATGATTATACTGCACACTGTTCCTGAAATTATACCACTTAATAAACAAGTAGATGGAAATCACAGTGCTAAATCCGAAATGAAATAAAGAAAGCACAGAGAGGGTGACTCTTTTGTACAAGAATTATGGAGTTTTCTTATTAAAATATAGACATTAAAAAAAGCCTAGAGGAACTCATGATACGCAGTTTAATATATGAAGTCTCGAACATCCTTTTCTGACCATCGTAAGAAGCGAAAATAGTATTCAATATCTTCAAATGAGCATCCCTTGTCAACCTGAGGTCTTTCAGAAGTCAGTCCTCAGAACCGTACATCCTCTTCCTTGTCAACAGAGAGTCTGAAAGATAGTTCATCTAAGTTAAAGTCAGAACTCTCTACCTCAAGTTTACTCCAGTTAGGTGTTCAAAACAGTCAATTACGGAAGCTTTCCCACTAAAAAGAACTGCATGAAAATAACACACACACATGTATATATATATATATATATATATATATGTGTGTGTGTGTGTGTGTGTGTGTGTGTGTGTGTTGACCTCCTTCTTCTAATCTAAAGCCCAAAGACGATAGGAACTTACCTCCGTCCGACCTCCTCATTCAGTCCTGGGAGGAATTTCACGTTTTCTATGATCAACCATTCCTCTACTCTCATCTCTACCTAAGACATAGCTAGGGTCGTAAAAGAGACTATCGAACTTACAAAAATATAGCTTTATTCAAACGACTAACTTAAGGAATTGCTAAATGAGATTAAGCGAAGCATCGGGTAAAATCATCCCTAACTTCAAACAGAACAAAATTAAACATTGTCTTTAATTACCCTATTCTCCCCAGAGTCAAAATTAGTCTATAATGACCGAGGCCAACATAGCAGTCAAAAATTGTCCTCAGTCTCGTGATCTTAAACGAGACATCTGTAGAACAAAACGAAAATCACTTTGAAAAATCAACACCAAAATATGATCAATCTCCCTGGTCATTAAGACCCAAGGCATAAACTAAAGAAAATGGGAAAAACATATCAGACATGAATGATATTACAAGTAATACAGGTCAGATATAAAAATCAAAAGTCCACTTGGGTGCCAAAATGTACTCTTACCTCAACAGCGGTATTGAAGAGGTTCACCAGACACACATGTTGCACAGTTAAAGAGTAGTGTCTAAATGATTCACGTTACTTACAAAATCATAATCTTCGACTCGATCGCTCCTCTCATTTGGATTGAACATACGAACCAATCCTTCATTCTCGCACTCGGCTACTGGACTCCCAGCGGAAGGCGCGTCCTTTCGGGTCAATGTTGAAAGATGGTGACAAGTATTTAATCTCCAAAGAAAAGTATTTTCTCAGTTTCTGCGCGAACAGAGCTGACATTAAAAACAAATAAGCACTGAAACAAGCATTCATGGCACCCGCAAGACTAAGTAGCTAATAACACAGGACTGCACAGTTATAAGGCGGTGGCAACACACTATTAATAGTTTATTTATATTCATACGAAAACAGATTATACATACATACATACGCACACACACACACATACACACACACACACACACACACACACACATATATATATATATATATATATATATATATATATATATATATATATATATATATATATATATATATATATATATATATATATATGTATATATGTACAGTATAATTTGATAGACATCGTCAAAGTGAGTTTCGAAAAGTCAGAGGAAATTAAAATTACTCATACTGACGACTCTTACCTAATAAGAAATTGTAGAACGTTATTATTATAGTAATCACAGTGGTTTCAAACTCGACTGTTACGTCACTGAAGAATGTGAAGACAGAAAAAAAGTTGATACCAGCATAGCGTATTCTCATTTTCTAAATTTTGAGTCTGTTCTGGAATGCGTGCCGATGGTTCTGAGTGTTGAAAGAATGATAATTATTATACAAGATGAATTTTGGTCTCCTTTGAAAATGCATTAACACGTTTCAGACAGTGGGAGCTTTCGTCGCTATTTATACCTTACCTTCTAAATTATATTGCTTCCTGATCACCAAATAAAAGGGGCTTTTCGCTCAACTTTCTGGAGTCGCTAATGACAAATTTTTCATGAGAGAGAGAGAGAGAGAGAGAGAGAGAGAGAGAGAGAGAGAGAGAGAGAGAGAGAGAGAGAGAACTTCTTCCAGTTAATTACGACAACACTGAGGCCAATAAAGACACCCAAGATCTTTGTGATATCATAGTCATAAGTATTCTCGCGAGCTCCTTTTCTATGTTTGAACCCTGCTTACTTGCATAACCAGCATTTTGTACTGACTCTAAATTCGGAACAATAAAGCTAAATGTCCTGACTCATTCTCTCGAAGTTCCAACGAAGTGATAAAAATTACCCATAATTTCTAAAAAGATACTTAAGTATCATTTTAATCAATAATGATACCACATCTATTCTCCCCAACATTAATATTTAAGAATTCCTGGAAGAACGAAAGGTTTGAATATTGCCTCTAGAATGTTTAATAATGAAATCTGTGATGGAGTGGAAGCCGAGAAGTGAAACTGTTCTCGCCCACCATACCCAACGAGGCAACGTCATTCCTGTGATATGGTCATCCGGAGGGAGGTAGTTAGGAGATGCAACTTTGGTCGACCACCGTTCTTGCTTTGATCCAGATTTCATGGGCCTGGTGACGCGTAACCTAAGTCGAGATTCCGTTCGTTCCCCAGGCAGGTTAGTGGCACAGCACGTCCTAAGAAGGCCCACAAAATAAAAAGTTAAATCGAAAATGTTTGATTCCTTCAAGAATTTCACGTTCTTTACATTCCATAACGAGACTTGTTCTCAAATGATGTCTCTTCAAGATATATCAGATGTGGAAGTCAACTACGAGATTTTTTCGAGGAATTGTCATAAAGTTATCTTTAAACATCTCTGTTTTAAATTTCGTTAGAAATTAAATTCCGTTCTTTGGAAGAGTTTCAAAGGCAGTATTTTAGAAGATCAGAAAGTTTAAAATGATCAGGCTAGTGAAAGTATATCATTTCTATATTATATTTCTGTATTAAATAAAATCATATAGAGGGAGTGATAGTTCACCTCGTCAATTATATTGTCACGCAAAGTATAAGTAAAAAAATAATAATAAAAACGATAATATTTTTTATGGTTGATCTTTGTTGGCAATCAGACCAGACACAGAACTTTTATATCTTGACCAAATCATCGCCTGATGAATGATCCAACGCCGAGGGTAAAGAGTTAACACCTTAGTTGATGAATACTAATATTATTCTTAGAATCTGAGATACTATGTTAAATTATCTTAAAACCAATTACTGTTATAGGAAAGAAAGAAAGTGAGGGAATAAGAGACTGTAGATTTGCCATAACAAAAAGAATTATTGTTAAACCCGAAAGCTTTTTTATTTAGTTATTCCAATCATGTCAAGAGAGTAATCATGTAATGTATCATCAGAATTCAGGTCAGAAACATTATTTATGAAGTCATCTAAATCATAATCAACAAGAATAAAAAAATTGATTAGCAACAGGAAGGAAGCTCTTGCTTCATCGGGGCTGTTTGGTTGTTATTTTGTGTTCTTCATTTCTTTTCCCGTTTGAATAATGCCTTTATTCCACTTTAATATTAATTAGATATGCATTATCTCACCGCATTTCTTCCGCATTCGTTTACCTGTTGAACTCCTCTTTTCCAAACTCCTCCTTTCCATTATTTCATTATCTCATTAGATCCCATTTCCGATACCAAAGGCAATAACCATTCAATATCCTGCTGAAGGTTTAGCCACGAAGATGATGTATATAGTTACCAATACGTTCGTACATATTATACAAGATGATAACTAATTATTATTTGCGTACAGCATAAAAAAAAAAAAAACATAAAACTACTAATTATCTCTTGCATCAGTAATCACTGTTACCTTAACACGCAACACATTTTCATTACCGAACATTTCTGTTTGCATATACATAAAATCATTGCTAACGGTCAGGATGGCTTCTATTCGCCTTTTAATATCTAGTGTCAATAATAACGTGATTACCGAAAGCTTTCCCTGTGATGAAACTGCATCTTAGGTGTGATACAAACCGGATATGATGTAATTTTTACTTTCCAGTCACATGAAAATCGTAATATATTATCTTTATTATTGTTCATAACTATCGCCATTGCCACTAACGCTCTTGTGGTTCTTCTCCCTTTGTTCTTTTTCCATCTCGCCTTCTGCGATAAAGAGAAATCACCGAGAAAGATTGCTAGTTTAATATATCTCGCAGTACTATCTATGAGAGATATTATATAGCACGAAGCGTGTCTATTCTATATACCAGTAACATTATCATGTCTGACACCGAGGCTGTATTTCGCATGAATATTAATGGTCGCATCAAGAAATAACAGAAACTCGGAATTCTGCAGTGTACGAGAATTGTTAAATAGTAACAGAAATGCTCATAAATAACAAACAAGTGAAATAAAATTCCAAAATTTTTTAACAGCGCGTCCAATTTATATCTCCTTTCTTGATTCAGTAAAGAATAGTTTGTTTTATGATACATTTTATACAGTATAAAAATCAAATTCTGAAACACATAAAAATAATTTGATTATTATCGTGATAAGATACAATTAATTCAGATCATGTTAGAAAACAAAAAACAATGAAATATTATTATGGTAAAATTATATCACATACACTCCTGAGACCTTTGCAAAAATAAATTTCGTAATTACTACAGGAAAGTTGAAACTCTGGCGTCAAAGCCGTCATTGTTTTATGCTTTACAATATCTTTGAATTAATTCCATGAAAAATGTACCAAAAATAAGAGTGATATAAAAAACGAAACTTGTACTCAGTAATTATACTCAGATTTTAACATAAAATTTGTCAATATACGGTAGCAAATTATTAGTGGAGAGAGAGAGAGAGAGAGAGAGAGAGAGAGAGAGAGAGAGAGAGAGAGAGAGAGTTGTTCCTATTTAGCATGAAGATGTAACAGCTCATTGGAGTCAGTCTCCTGAGCGAAGCTTAAATCTTATGTCAGTCAGAGGAGAAAAGAGGATTAAAGAAGGTTGTTACAATAACCAGGGAAAACAGAAGCAAGAAGAAAATTCTAGATATAGGTAGAGGAGGGAGAGAAAGGCACTGATTTCAAGAATACAGAAGTATCATAGAAACTGTCATTTCAGGTCATCGAAATATTGGTTGAGTGACTCAGCTCGATCATCTCATCCAGTCAAACAATCTGACTATCTGCAATGGTCGTTTATTGATTGCTTTACTTTGAGCTGACCTTATGCCGGCACTACTCCATTTGTGAAGACTCCCTGTATGTATGCAATTAAGTTGAAAATATTAAGACACCTGCTTGCACCTCAGGATTCGACTTAACACCCGAGACCCTTCGCTTTAGAATTCCATGTTAAGCAGAGGTGTACGAAAAACAGACTAAAACTGCGCATTCAAACCAGTCCTTTAAAAATCCAGCAAAAGAAATTCCCCCCTACAAAACGTTATGATGTACTTACGTGGAACTTATGACAAATAAAGCAGTGTCCAACATTCGGATGACAAGCCCTATATTAACATCCGTGCTCTTGTTTGTATGCTTTTTTTTTTTTTGTATCGTTCTTTGTTCTTTAGAAATGCCCAGATTATCCTTAGCGTACATTTGTTCCTCCATAATGGGAATGCATTTGAAGTTACAAAGATATTTCGCGAGGCTCTGTTTTTCTGTAAGTGACAGCAGTATTTCACCGGTCTCTCTCCTTTGTAGTCCTGTTTGTTGTATTCTTTCTCTGGTGCAGCTCCCTTGCGCTAAGTTGCTGTGATTCTCGCATTCATTCCTCTTTTTTTTTTCTATTTCTTTTCACATGAAATTATCGTTGATGAATATCTAACTTGCTTTTGTACAACCATCAGGATTTGTATAATTCCTTTTCGTTTGATCAAAAGAGATTCCCCATGTGAAAAAAGATCATTTAAGCCATTTTATATGCTTAATATTTATGTTCGAGAAGCAATTAATTTTACATATTTTTACTCACTGAACGGAAAACAGATCAAATCTTTAATTCAAATATCTATATTTTTGAAGTTCTTGTATTCAGTAAAGAGGAAAGTTAGAAAGTAATATTCTGTGGCTTTGTATTTAAATCTAACATTGGCCTAGAACTATAATGGACTCAGATATCGGATTCGAAACTGTTGTTTCCAGTATTGGAGCATAACTCATAAACTTTTTCAAGATACCAGCTTCCTGCTTTCAGCTGTCTCCACACCGGAAATAAAAAAAAAGAAAATTAACAACCTAAATCATTTTAACCGATGAACGTTTAATGTATTTGTGCTCAGTAATTTTACTTATTTGAAAGCAGAAATGCCAGATAAAACAGGAAGAGATGCAAAATAATAAGAGGTAAATCCAGTAGAAGGGAATCGACGTGAAAGTTCAAAATAGCAGCGAAAATCCCCGTCGAGATTCTTCCCTTTCGTTTTTAAGTCGGACCAGATCTTGACTGACAAAGTAGATGCAAATAGATTTTCTCTCCTTGAGAGAAGAGGTGGGGTGTGGGTTGGGTGAGGTGGCTATGGTACCTCGCAGATTATGAACAGAGACATGGAAATTGCTAAAAAAAAAAAAAAGGTGGGGGTTGAGTCATGAAACTCAGAAAGTGGAGGTAATCGGAAAAACCGCCAATACTCTATGTCATTTCCGAAGCAGAAGATGATTGCCTTTCAAAGAGGAAACAAAATTTAACGCCCTCAGTCAAAGAGATGCAGATCGCATTATCAGTCTTCACTGTTGCATCGCAACTAACTTTATTCTTACCTTGAACATACTTTTTTATATAAAAAGCGAGACAAAAATAATTAAGCAACAATCACAATGAAATGGTCAAAGACACCTTCAACGATCTGAGATCCAATATAATATCCAGGTAAATAGAAAATGGGTACTGGGTATGAAGCCCCTGACAAAATTGTGGCATAAGACAACAGCATGACTTGATTGATGAGAAAATCTTATACACTGAAACTTGAAGCAGAATGGAGAGAGAAACGCTACTTCTTAACAATAATGAAAGAATTAATAGATTCTGGAACCAAGAATAATCGCAAATCCAGATAAATTTTCTGCCATATGAAATAATCCTTCCACTATTGTTTCGTGCAGCGTATACCGTCTTTCAGCAACGACTGTCGCTTCTCAGAGTTATTTCAGGCATAAGAACACTCACCTTGTTATCGTCGGAATGAGAGAGTTGCGATGGAGCACAGAGAGAGAGATGACAGAGACCTTGCCTCTGAAGCTGTGACCTCTGCGAAATTGCAATAAGCCGCATCGCAGCCGGCAGAGGAGCCAAAGAAGATCCGGTCCAACGTGTTGTTTCATACTGCAAAATATGTAGGCGAAAGGAAGAATCAGACTCATAATACGCCTGTTTTGATTCACTTATTGTAAACTAACGATGAAACAACAAGTCATCGACTTCGGAAATGCTTTTAGCTTCCAGTGGTTCAAACTCAAAATGCGTTTTTTTTTTTTCACAAAACAAACATTTCATCATTTGTCTATGCATCATGAATACTTGATATCTTATATCTGGATAAATATTGTGAAGAAATTTGTACAACTTGCTCATTCTGCGGCTAAATCTTACGAAGGATGTGTTTTCTACGAAAAGTATGGCAAATTTTTTCTTATTCTTATGATTTTAATTTTTTTAGACCACCTTCTTCGAGAACAATTATCATTTAAACACTCCTAAAGGTAACCTGCTCTCATATTCCCAAAAATAGTTCTCAGTGACAGATGGAGTAGAATTCCTGAACAAACAAAACTCACAAGACACCATTGAAAATTAATAAGTAATGAAATGTAATGCCGTCATCATATTCAGACAAAATATGTAGATAAATGGCTGAATGCATACTACTGTGTGAGTGTATAAAATGTGAGCACATTTCAGATTTTCAGTTTTGTGAGAAAAGACTTTTACTGTGAATCCGAGATATCTTCCAAATAACGTTCGACATTCAGACGCAGTTTGTCACATTTTTTCTGTTACTCAACAGCAAGTGGGCGCGAAAAAATAACGAAAAATTTAGATTCTAATTATAAGCGTTTTTACTCCAGTCATTTCCACATCATTTTTAAGAGTGCAATTTATTTATTTTTATTGTTTTTATCTATCTTTTATCATTTTGGTATTACTGAGCTATTCATTTTACCTGAAATTATTCTTCCTGGTTATGCAAGAAAGGGTACATGCATGTCATGCTTACATTAGAATGTGAGAGTCAGTCTCACCATCGTTTCAGAGTAAGGTGAAAAAAAAAAGGGCTAGAATATGATCATGAAAGTTCCCTCAAGCATTACTGCTCATAGGGTGCTAACAATGTTGTCGTTCCAGCCTCTTTCGGTCCCAAAGGCATTAACCAGAGGTCTCTAGGAGGACGAGAAGTTCCCATGGGCAATCCAACCTCTGATGTTCCCCCGGATAGGAGAAAGATCAATCAGGACGGGTAATGAGTTGGACCACTAATAGCTTAGCTCCATTTTTAACTTTATAATATCCGATTAATGAGAAAAAATAAAAAAATTTTGAAAGATATTTCACTAACTTTAGTCAAAGTCAGACCGGGGACAACATCGCCGTGGCGAAGATAACAGATAAGGAAATAATGAAGTTTCTAAGACCTATACTCTTTCCACATGTTAGAAAACAAACATTTAGAAACTAGGTCTTTCAATTGACGTAGTAATGAATTCTTTTTCACCAACTATCAGCTACGGCTCGCTGCAGGTTTGTGGTTATTTAGCCAGCTCTGTAAATAGGTTTATAGTAAAAGAATGACAACTATTTGATTTTCTATTATAGATCTTT
>NC_089786.1:42939492-42964492 GCF_040412425.1 Macrobrachium rosenbergii | reverse complement strand
TGCTTTACACATTATTTGAACCGTTAATTCCTTTTACCTCTTGGTTTTCTGATCACTTTTAACAAAGCTTTGCTTTTCCAATGCTGACTAATCAAAATTTTTCCTATTTATTTCATGAGTGAATTTCTCTCATTTCGCTTCATCGTTGTGCATATTTTCAATCTTGCTTTGGCATATCCATTAATCGTTTCAGTAATTTCACAAGTACTCTACGTTAGTTTAGATAATTCGTTTATCTACCTTATTTTGGTAATGAGTATCTAATTCTTTTGTAAAGAAAAAAGCAAACAACAGCAAATAGTTGTCATTCTTTTACTATAAACCTATTTACCAAGGCTAAATAACCACAAACCTGCAGCGAGCCGTAGCTGATAGTTGGTGAAAAAGAATTCATTACTACGTCAATTGAAAGACCTAGTTTCGAAATGTTTGTTTTCTAACATGTGGAAAGAGTATAGGTCTTAGAAACTTCATTATTTCCTTATCTGTTATCTTCGCCACGGCGATGTTGTCCCCGGTCTGACTTTGACTAAAGTTAGTGAAATATCTTTCAAAAATTGTTTATTTTTCCTCATTAATCGGATATTATAAAGTTAAAAATGGAGCTAAGCTATTAGTGGTCCAACTCATTACCCGTCCTGATTGATCTTTCTCCTATCCGCGGGAACATCAGGGGCTGGATTGCCCATGGGAACTTCTCGTCCTCCTAGAGACCTCTGGTTAATGCCTTTGGGACCGAAAGAGGCTGGAACGACAACATTGTCAGCACCCTATGAGCAGTAATGCTTGAGGGAACTTTCATGATCATATTCTAGCCTTTTTTTTTTTTTTTTACCTTACTCTGAAACGATGGTGAGACTGACGCTCACATTCTAATGTAAGCATGACATGCATGTACCCTTTCTTGCATAACCAGGAAGAATAATTTCAGGTAAAATGAATAGCTCAGTAATACCAAAATGATAAAAATAGATAAAAAACAATAAAAATAAATAAATTGCACTCTTAAAAATGATGTGGAAATGACTGGAGTAAAAACGCTTATAATTAGAATCTAAATTTTTCGTTATTTTTCGCGCCCACTTGCTGTTGAGTAACAGAAAAATGTGACAAACTGCGTCTGAATGTCGAACATTATTCGGAAGAAATCTCGGATTCACAGTAAAAGCCTCTTCTCACACAACTGGAAATCTGAAATGTGCTCACATTTTATACACTCACACAGTAGTATGCATTCAGCCCTTTATCTACATATTTTGTCTGAATATGATGACGGCATTACATTTCATTACTTAATTTTCAATGGTGTCTTGTGAGTTTTATGTTTGTTCAGGAATTCTACTCCATCTGTCACTGAGAACTATTTTTGGGAATATGAGAGCAGGTTTCCTTTAAGAGTGCTTAAATGATAATTGTTCTCGAAGAAGGTGGTCTAAAAAAAATTAACACCATAAGAATAAGATAAAATTTTGCCATACTTTTCGTAGAAAACATACATCCTTCGTAAGATTTAGCCGCAGAATGAGCAAGTTGTACAAATTTCTTTACAATATTTATCCAGATATAAGATATCGAAGTATTCACGATGCATAGACAAATGATGAAATGTTTGTTTCGTGAAAAAAAAAAATGATGCATTTTGAGTTTGAACTACTGGAAGCTAAAAGCATTTCCGAAGTCGATGACTTGTTGTTTCATCGTTAGTTTACAATAAGTGAATCAAAACAGCCGTATTATGAGTCTGATTCTTCCTTTCGTCTACATATTTTGCAGTATGAAACAACACGTTGAACCGGATCTTCTTTGACTCCTCTGCCGGCTGCGATGCGGCTTATTGCAATTTCGCAGAGGTCACAGCTTCAGAGGCAAGGTCTCTGTCATCTCTTTCTCTGCGCTCCATCGCAACTATTTCATTACGACGATAACAAAGTGAGTGTTCTTATGCCTGAAATAATTCTGAGACGAGACAGTCGTTGCTGAAAGACGGTATACGCTGCACGAAACACTAGTGGAATGATTATTTTATATGACAGAAAATTTATCTGGATTTGCGATTATTCTTGGTTCCAGAATCTATTAATTCTTTCATTGTTGTTAAGAAGTAGCGTTTCTCTCTCCATTCTGCTTCAAGTTTCATAGAGTATTGGCTGTTTTTCCCATTACCTCCACTTTCTGAGTTTCATGCCCCCACACCCCTTTTTCTAGCAAGTTCCATGTCTCTGTTCGTAATCTGCGAGGTACCATCGCCTCCCCACCCAACCCACACCCCGCCGTCTTCTCTCTCAAGGAGAGAAAATTTATTTGCATCTATTTTGTTAATCAGGATCTGGTCCGACTTTAAAACGAAAGGGAAGAATCTCGACGGGGATTTTTTTTTTTTTTTTTTGCTGCTAATTTGAACTTTCACTTCAGTTCCCTTCTACTGGATTTACCTCTTATTATTTTGCATCTATTCCTGTTTTATCTGGCATTTCTGTTTTCAAATAAGTAAAATTACTGAGCAAAAATACGTTCAAAGTTCGTCGGTTAAAATGATTTAGGTTGTTAATTTTTTTTTTTTATTTTATTTCCGGTGTGGAGACAGCTGAAAGCAGGAAGCTGGTATCTCGAAAAAGTTTATGAATTCTGCTCCAATACTGGAAACAACAGTTTCGAATCCGATATCTGAATCCATTATAAGTTCTGGGCCAATGTTAGATTTAAATACAAAGCCATAGAACGTTACTTTCTGAATTTCCTCTTTACAGAATACAAAAACCTCAAAAATATAGATATTTGAATTAAAGATTTGATCTATTTTCCGTTCGGTGAGTAAAAATATGTAAAATTAATTACTTCTCGAACATAATATTAAGCATATAAAATGACTTAAATGATCTTTCTTCACGTGAGGAATCTCTTTTGATCAAACGAAATGAAATTATACAAATCCTGATGATGAAATAAAAGCTAGTTAGATATTCATCAATGATAATTTTCTTGTGAGGGGAAATAACAAACAAACAAAAAAACAAAGAGGAATGAATGCGAGAATCACAGCAACCTAGCGCAAGGGAACTGGACCAGAAAAGAAAATACAGCAAACGGAACAACAAATTTGAAAGACCGGTTGAATACTGCAGTCATTTAAAGAAAAACAGACCCTTGCAAAATATCTTTGTAACTTCAAATGCATTCCCATTATGGAGGAACAAATGTACGCTAAGGATAATCTGGGCATTTCTAAAGAACACAGGACGATACAAAAAAAAAAAAAAGCATACAAACAAGAGCACGGATGCTAATATAGGGTTTGTCATTCGAATGTTGGACACTGCTTTATTTATCATAAGCTCCACGTAAGTACATCATAATGTTTTGTAGGGGGGAATTTCTTTTGCTTGATTTTTAAAGGACTGGTTTGACTGCGCAGTTTTAGTCTTTTTTCATACACCACTGCTTAACATGGAATTCTAAAGCGAAAAGTCTCGGGTGTTAAGTCGAATCCAGAGGTGCAAGCAGGTGTCTTGATATTTTCAACTTAATTGCATACCTTCAGGGAGTCTTCACAAATGGAGTAGTGCCGGCATAAGGCCAGCTTAAAGTAAAGCAATCAATGAACGACCATTACAGATAGTCAGATTGACTGACTGGATGAGATGATCGAGCTGCGTCACTCAACCAGTATTTCATTGCCTGAACTGACAGACTTTATGATATTTCTGTATTCTTGAAATTACTGCCTTTCTCTCTCTCCTCCACCTATATCTAGAATTTTCTTCTTGCTTCTGTTTTTCTCGATTATTGTAACAACCTTCTTTAATCCTCTTTTCTCCTCTGATTGACATAGGATTTAAGCTTTGCTCAGGAGACTGACTTCAAAGGGCTGGTACATCTTCATGCTAATTAGGAACAACTCTCTCTCTCTCTCTCTCTCTCTCTCTCTCTCTCTCTCTCTCTCTCTCTCTCTCTCTCTCTCTCTCTCCGCTAATTTGCCACCGTATACTGACAAATATTACGTTAAAATCTGAGTATAATTACTGAGTACAAGTGTTTTTTTTTTTTATATCACTCTTATTTTTGGTACATTTTTCATGGAGTCAATTCAAAGGATATTGTAAAGCATAAAACAATGACGGCTTTGACGCCAGTTTCAACTTCCCTGTAGTAATTGCGAAACGGATTTTTGCAAAGTTCTCAGGAGCGTATGTGATACGAGTTTACCATAACAATATTTTATTGTTTTCTTTTCTAACATGATCTAAATTAATTGTGTCTTAAACTATTTTTAAGTTTTTAAGAAATTGATTTTTATACTGTATAAAGTGTATCATAAAACAAACTATTCTTTACTGAATCAAGAAAGGAGATATAAATTGGACGCGCTGTTAAAAAACTCTGGAATTTTATTTCACTTGTTTGTTATTCATGAGCATTTCTGTTACTATTTAACAACTGTCGTACACTGCAGAATTCCGAGTTTCTGTTATTTCTTGATGCGACCATTAATATTCATGCGAAATACAGCCTCGGTGTCAGACATGATAATGTTACTGGTATATAGAATAGACACGCTTCGTGCTATATAATATCTCTCATAGATAATACTGCGAGATATATTAAACTAGCAATCTTTCTCGGTGATTTCTCTTTATCGTAGAAGGCGAGATAGAAAAAGAACAAAGGGAGAAGAGTCACAAGAGCGGGAAACGAAGGAAAATAAATAAAAGCGTTAATGGCAATGGTGATAGTTATGAACAATAAAGATAATATATTACGATTATCTTGTGACTGGGAAGTAAATATTACAACATCATATCCGGTTTGTATCACACCTAAGGGCCAGTTTTATCACAGGGAAAGCTTTCGGTAATCACGTTATTATTCACACTAGATATTAAAGGGCGAATACAAGCCATCCTGACCGTTGGCAATGATTTTATATATATAATGCACAAAGAAATGTTCGGTAATGAAACTGTTGCGTGTTAAGGTAACAGTGATTACTGATGCAAGGGATAATTAGTAGTTTTATGGTTTTTTTTTTTCATGCCGTACACAAATAATAGTCAGTTATCATCTTGTATAATATGTACGAACGTATTGGTAACTATATACATCATCTTCGTGGCTAAACCCAAGATCTAGATAAACAGGTCTAACACTTCTAATATACATGATTTACTTTAAGGAATATTCCATAGAAATGGCATTGCATATGCCAATAATTCTATAGCTATACAGTACTTTACCTAACCAACTGATTTCTCTCCCTCTTTCTTTCGTATCTTATCCCACGATTTTTTCATCTTTTTCTCGTCTTAGAACCATCATATTTTTTATCCTCATAGCCCTATTCAGGTACCTCATTTTGAAGAAAACACTTATCTTTGCAAAAAAATTTAAAAGTTCAGTAGGAACATCTCTTACCGTCATCTGCAACTCAGATGCCAGCTTTTTGACACAATCCTTTCCTTCCTGAGTGTGTCACCATGGATGGCCTTAAAGACTTGCCTCATTAATTTTAATTGTCCATGAATTTTGTGATGGAACATGCAAATTTCCCTATTCACAAAGTCTATCCATTTTTTCCCAGGGTCAGTGTTGCAGGCTTTCTCCCCTATTTCAGGATACTTGTTGACAAATTTTTGCACGATATACCCTCCTATATAGCATAAAGACTCTTCCTCAATAACATCATGGGGTTTATTTGATAAGCTGGTTATATAAGAAAATTCTAAACTGATCCCTGCATCGTTATTTTCAGTTTCAATGTCGATATTTTCGAACAAAATGCTGGTTATGCAGAGTTCTAATGCTAACTCTCGTTCACTTTCATCATCATTCAGAAGGCACTTTATTCCTAACTAACGTTTCACCAGGTATGCAGAGAGAATCGTCATTTTCTGAAAATGAGTTAGTTTTATAACTAAAGAGTTTTGTTTCCTTCCCAGTAAAAATGATCTGAGTCGATACTTGAAACTCAAAGTATTGGGGTACTCATGAGGACCATGCATCTGCCTAATTAATCCAAAAAATGTTCCAAGCAGTCTTGATTGATCCTTCAGGTCATTATATAATCTAGACCAAATAAGCTGCTCAACATATCAAACAGTCCAATCAAAGATTTGCTACAAAGAATAATACCTTTCTGAAAACCTAAATAACGACTTGCATGACCTTTCACTCTCATAGTTCTCATCATGTGTTCCATCCTACCCAAAAGGTCTTTCTGATAGTCTATATCCGCACCATAGGCATTTCTTGATTTTACATCCCCATACATTTCACTGGAATTCATCAAGTCAAACCAGTCATTTGCTAAATCTATGAACTCAGCTGTCACCAACCAGTTCTGGGATGAAATTAAACCTTTCTCTCCTAGAAACTTTACAGCATTAGCACATGTTTTGGACATTAACTGAGCTGCATATTTTACACGTTGCTTTTGAGTTCTGACACATTAAGGTGATTTGGAGTCAGTTTTGGTGTTAAAGTGTATTCATTTTCTGTTTTATTCAACATTTCTCGTATAGAAGCAGATGAAATAAAGTCTCCTCTATCTGTGTAAAACCCACGCTCCAAAAAATTATTTCTTATCAACTTAATCATGTGAGGTGCATCAGCAAATACAAACACACTCCGATCTGCACACGGATTTTTAAAAGAAACTTGACCCTGTATGGGATCTATCCTAGTTTTTTCCAGATTCTTAAATTGTTTTGGTCTAAATCATGCACCAGAGCTACAACATTAAATCCTACTTTCTCAATATAAGCTATCAAGTCAAGAAGTATATTTTGTACATCAAAATTTTCAAAACTATAAAAAATTGGTTGTTCCATTTATCTACTAGGCCTCTCAACATTACGAGTATAACAAGAACCTTGTTGTGTGGCTTATAAAGTTCATCTAATCTTTTATCATATACCCACTCACTAGTGATGCTCATTTCGTCTACTGACATGACAGCAAGTTTTTCAGAGGGCTCATTGTTTTAGACTTCCAGAATTCATCAAGGCTAGGACGGAATGCAAAATACCAGGTTCACATTCGAATGCCTTTGCCCTATTACTTAAGCAACTCTCACTGGGCAATGGCAACCCAACAACTGTCCTTAAATACTTATAACACTTTGAACTTAGGCTTCTCAAAGTTAGGCAGAGGAAATATCATTGTCTGTCCAAGTGACTCTTTTTGAGTGACTAAAGCCTGAATTTGTGTCTTGGGAAGATTGGCATCAAAGCATGCTCTAGCTGTTTTTCAACATTCAATTGAAGTAATTCCCTCAATTCTTTATTCGCTTTTTCAAGAGCTTTGATCCGTTGATTCAACTTTTTTTTATTTCGTCTTGTAATTCTTGACGTGATACTCCCTCATTTTCAGAATAGCCATTTTCTGCAGGAACTGAAGTTTCATCTGTATGAGCGCACAGCATTTCTTCAACATTTCTTTTCCTGCTACGTCCTCTAGCCCGATCTTCTCTTGTAGACGATGTTGGTATTGAACCTGCCATGGCAAACATACCTTTAATTGCACATTGTCTGTACCTTTCTATTGTACAATGCACAAACATTGATAAAAACAAGAGTGCAGAAATTTTAAAGAATGCATCAATACTGCAGAAATTTTGAAGTCCTATACAAGCCTAACGGTGCCAAATACTTGTTTGTTATCACATCTGTAAATATGATGATTAGTATACAGATTTCAGCTTACCTTTATATAATGCCTTTGATGGCACAGCATTACATTTGAGGTCTCCTACAAGTGTTAAGGAGCCTTGCTTTTAGGTCATCTTCATAATCATAATCATTGAAATGAGCTGAACAAATGACAGCATGCGTCGTGTTGATGTGATCAGCACGGTGACAGGCATGAAGCCATTTATTTTTAAATTTACTGTCTTTAGGAAATTTAAAAAAGCTTATACCCTGCCCTTTAGTGTTATCCAGAAGGTTATTACAAGCGTAAACTGAGCAATTATTGGGCATTGGAAACCAAGAATCTTTTTGCTTCCGCTTGCAATCTCAAACTATAGCCGACTGACATGGGTGACTTAACAAAGGCGAAGCAGACAACACAGAGGGAAGACGGGCGCCGGTGACGTCATTTTTCCCACCGCTCATGAGTGTTAGACCTGTTTATATAGATCTTGGCTAAACCTTCAGCAGGATATTGAATGGTTATTGCCTTTGGTATCGGAAATGGGATCTAATGAGATAATGAAATAATGGAAAAGAGGAGTTTGGAAAAGAGGAGTTCAACAGGTAAACGAATGCGGAAGAATTACGGTGAGATAATGCATATCTAATTAATATTAAAGTGGAATAAAGGCATTATTCAAACGGGAAAAGAAATGAAGAACACAAAATAACAACCAAACAGCCCCGATGAAGCAAGAGCTTCCTTCCTGTTGCTAGTCAATTTTTTATTCTTGTTGATTATGATTTAGATGACTTCATAAATAATGTTTCTGACCTGAATTCTGATGATACATTACATGATTACTCTCTTGACATGATTGGAATAACTAAATAAAAAAGCTTTCGGGTTTAACAATAATTCTTTTTGTTATGTCGATATCTACAGTCTCTTATTCCCTCACTTTCTTTCTTTCCTATAACAGTAATTCGTTTTAAGATAATTTAACCTAGTATCTCAGATTGTAAGAATAATATTAGTATTCATCAACTAAGGTGTTAACTCTTTACCCTCGGCGTTGGATAATTCATCAGGCGATGATTTGGTCAAGATATAAAAGTTCTGTGTCTGGTCTGATTGCCAACAAAGATCAACCATAAAAAGATATTGTCCTTTTTATTATTATTTTTTTTTTACTTATACTTTGCGTGACAATATAATTGACGAGGTGAACTATCACTCCCTTATATGATTTTATTTAATACAGAAATATAATATAGAAATTATATACTTTCACTAGCCTGATCATTTTAAACTTTCTGACCTTCTAAAATACTGCCTTTGAAACTCTTCCAAAGAAAGGAATTTAACTTCTAACGAAATTTTAAACAGAGATGTTTAAAGATAACTTTATGACAATTCCTCGAAAAAAAATCTCGTAGTTGACTTCCACATCTGATATATCCTGCGAAGACATCATTTGAGAACAAGTCTCGTTATGGAATGTAAAGAACGTGAAATTCTTGAAGGAATCCAGCATTTTCGATTTAACTTTTTATTTTGTGGGCCTTCTTAGGACGTGCTGATGCCACTAACCTGCCTGGGGAACGAACGGAATCTCGACTTAGGTTACGCGTCACCAGGCCCATGAAATCTGGATCAAAGCAAGAACGGTGGTCGACCAAAGTTGCATCTCCTAACTACCTCCCTCCGGATGACCATATCACAGGAATAACGTTGCCTCGTTGGGTATGGTGGGCGAGAACAGTTTCACTTCTCGGCTTCCACTTCATCACAGATTTCATTATTAAACATTCTAGAGGCAATGTTCAAACCTTTCGTTCTTCCAGGAATTCTTAAATATTAATGTTGGGGAGAATAGATGTGGTATCATTATTGATTAAAATGATACTTAAGTATCTTTTTGGAAATTATGGGTAATTTTTATCACTTCGCTGGAACTTCGAGAGAATGAGTCAGGACATTTAGCTTTATTGTTCCGAATTTAGAGTCAGTACAAAATGCTGGTTATGCAAGTAAGCAGGGTTCAAACATAGAAAAGGAGCTCGCGAGAATACTTATGACTATGATATCACAAAGGTCTTGGGTGTCTTTATTGGCCTCAGTGTTGTCGTAATTAACTGGAAGAAGTTCTCTCTCTCTCTCTCTCTCTCTCTCTCTCTCTCTCTCTCTCTCTCTCTCTCATGAAAAATTTGTCATTAGCGACTCCAGAAAGTTGAGCGAAAAGCCCCTTTTATTTGGTGATCAGGAAGCAATATAATTTAGAAGTCAAGGTATAAATAGCGACGAAACGTGTTAATGCATTTTCAAAGGAGACCAAAATTCATCTTGTATAATAATTATCATTCTTTCAACACTCAGAACCATCGGCACGCATTCCAGAACAGACTCAAAATTTAGAAAATGAGAATACGCTATGCTGGTATCAACTTTTTCCTGTCTTCACATTCTTCAGTGACGTAACAGTCGAGTTTGAAACCACTGTGATTACTATAATAATAACGTTCTACAATTTCTTATTACGTAAGAGTCGTCAGTATGAGTAATTTTAATTTCCCTCTGACTTTTTCGAAACTCACTTTGACGATGTCTATCAAATTATACTGTACATACATACATATATATATATATATATATATATATATATATATATATATATATATATATATGTGTGTGTGTGTGTGTGTGTGTGTGTGTGTGTGTGTGTGTGTGCGTATGTATGTATGTATAATCTGTTTTGGTATGAATATAAATAAACTATTAATAGTGTGTTGCCACCGCCTTATAACTGTGCAGTCCTGTGTTATTAGCTCCTCAGTCTTGCGGGTGCCATGAATGCTTGTTTCAGTGCTTATTTGTTTTTAATGTCAGCTCTGTTCGCGCAGAAACTGAGAAAATACTTTTCTTTGGAGATTAAATACTTGTCACCATCTTTCAACATTGACCCGAAAGGACGCGCCTTCCGCTGGGAGTCCAGTAGCCGAGTGCGAGAATGTAGGATTGGTTCGTATGTTCAATCCAAATGAGAGGAGCGATCGAGTCGAAGATTATGATTTTGTAAGTAGGGTGAATCATTTAGACACTACTCTTTAACTGTGCAACATGTGTGTCTGGTGAATCTCTTCAATACCGCTGTTGAGGTAAGAGTACTTTTTGGCACCCAAGTGGACTTTTGATTTTTATATCTGACCTGTATTACTTGTAATATCATTCATGTCTGATATGTTTTTCCCATTTTCTTTAGTTTATGCCTTGGGTCTTAATGACCAGGGAGATTGATCATATTTTGGTGTTGATTTTTCAAAGTGATTTTCGTTTTGTTCTACAGATGTCTCGTTTAAGATCACGAGACTGAGGACAATTTTTGACTGCTATGTTGGCCTCGGTCATTATAGACTAATTTTGACTCTGGGGAGAATAGAGTAATTAAAGTCAATGTTTAATTTTGTTCTGTTTGAAGTTAGGGATGATTTTACCCGATGCTTCGCTTAATCTCATTTATCAATTCCTTAAGTTAGTCGTTTGAATAAAGCTATATTTTTGTAAGTTCGATAGTCTCTTTTACGACCCTAGCTATGTCTTAGGTAGAGATGAGAGTAGAGGAATGGTTGATCATAGAAAACGTGAAATTCCTCCCAGGACTGAATGAGGAGGTCGGACGGAGGTAAGTTCCTATCGTCTTTGGGCTTTAGATTAGAAGAAGGGAGGTCAACACACACACACACACACACACACACACACACATATATATATATATATATATATATATATATATATATATATATATATATATATATATACATGTATATATACATGTGTGTGTTATTTTTTCATGCAGTTCTTTTTAGTGGGAAAGCTTCCGTAATTAACTGTTTTGAACACCTAACTGGAGTAAACTTGAGGTAGAGAGTTCTGACTTTAACTTAGATGAACTATCTTTCAGACTCTCTGTTGACAAGGAAGAGGATGTACGGTTCTGAGGACTGACTTCTGAAAGACCTCAGGTTGACAAGGGATGCTCATTTGAAGATATTGAATACTATTTTCGCTTCTTACGATGGTCAGAAAAGGATGTTCGAGACTTCATATATCAAACTGCGTATCATGAGTTCCTCTAGGCTTTTTTTAATGTCTATATTTTAATCAGAAAACTCCATAATTCTTGTACAAAAGAGTCACCCTCTCTGTGCTTTCTTTATTTCATTTCGGATTTAGCACTGTGATTTCCATCTACTTGTTTATTAAGTGGTATAATTTCAGGAACAGTGTGCAGTATAATCATATCAAAGAAGTTATCCTATCTACACTTTCTTAAATGCTACTCGGACCCAGGTAAGACGCTATATGTTCTAAATGAATGAAAAGAGTCTGTGGGTAGATTACTTTCTGGTTTAAACCATTTGAATGTGAAATTGACCCTTTCTAAATCTTCTCCATGTCTGAATGTTGGATGGAGGTTAGTAGCTTTAAAAGGAACCAATTCAAACAATCTCTAAATATTAGACTAAAAAGCACATTGTCTCTGGACTCCGCAGTGGCCTGATGGCTATCGGTTTAATCTCAAATGAAAAGTTGAGTTCGGAAAATTGTAAATAATGTATGATGCTACACAATATTCATTGTTGTTTTTATTACATTTTGAATAGGTTTGATGTCATGAAAAATAAGTAATAACAAGATATGCAGAAACAGGAAGCAGCACACTAACTTGGGAATTAGGATTAAGGCTAAAAAGATAAAAAAAAAAAAAGAGAATACACTAGAGGAGAGATAGAGAACGGAGTAAAAGAGGAGAAATAATTGCCAGTAATCTTGGAATACTGAAAATACTTAAAATATTGAAGAATACCACCCGTATATTTTACTTTGTTAGAATTAGGGTTAACCAGTCATTAAGGAAATATTAGCATTTTGCTTCTAGTTCCCCCATTCATACACCGTCACAAAAGTAATGAGTCCGAAATTTGGTTGATAAATTGTAACTATACAGGCATAACTTTATGCACTATCCAGCTCATAAACTTGTGAACAAACCAAACCAAAAACTTAGCTTTTTTCTGAGGAGCAAAATGAGAATCTATGCATCCTTGTCAAGATTTCGATTTATCGTGCATCACCATCTTGCAATGGACCAAAGGAACGTTGGTTCTGAATTCCAGTTCTAATGAGTCGGATATTCACCGAAATGATGGATGGATCCTGTAATATCCCGGCAAAAATGGCTTGTTAGGAACAATTTACATGTAAATGTTTGAAGATAAATGCCGGCAAACTCTAATCAAAATAACTCCGACAGAACGATATTCGGAGCTGATAGAACTGTTAAAAGGAAACTTCTGCAACACTTGCACTAAAATGATAGTCTTATGTGAACAGGTATTAGAATCGAAAGGAGCGATTTGGTTCATTTTCCTGAGAATGAATCTGATTGAATTCGTTTGTCAGGAGCCATGAACGCAATAAACCCCCCTTTAAATCTTCGTTCGTTAAGTCGTATATGCGTGCACAGTTTATCGCTCTGGGAGAGGGTTTCGATTTCCTCGATGTAGTTTTTGATGACTCTTTGTGGAAACTACTCGGACACTGAAAGGATTTGCCGTCTTATCGAGTAGTTTATTGATGTATACATAAAAATATAACAGACTGGTTTTGCATAAAGGCGATTGTTCTCTCTCTCTTTTAAGAACCTGTTTTAATTACGAACATGAATAAATGCAGTTCCTTTGCAGTTCCTCGTATCCAAGTCAAAATAGCATCAGGTTTACATTTTATTGGTAATCCAGTTTTCGTTAATGCTATTATAATTTTATGCGTTTTATCTCTTGATTCTTTAATCTTACGAAGTGTCTGGAATATGTGTCTTCCAATATCTAAAATGACGGTGAAATAATATTCCATTAACTCTCTTTCTTGTCCTAAGTACCGCCATGACCACCTTCAACAAGGAAGAAAGATTCGTCCGAGTTTCTGGGTAAAGAGTTTCATCCGGTCAGTTTCCTCATCAGAACTTTGTGTGACACTTGGAGAGGTTATAGACCACTTAGTCCTCGCACTGAACCGGAGAATGGGATCCGTTAGAAGGCCGAAGTCGATTTTTCCCTAATAGTAAGTTTTCTTACGTTAAAGCTTCATTTGTTCTCTCTCTCTCTCTCTCTCTCTCTCTCTCTCTCTCTCTCTCTCTCTCTTTTATCATCTCACAAAATAAAACAGGGATATCTGTCCCATTTTTCCCAATAGACCACTGCAAATTTGCTGTCTTCACCTGGATCATTAACTCGATTCATATAGATGCCAACATGAATCCTTGCAGCAGCAATGAAACTTAATTCACTCATTAACATTAAATTTAGGTCTCATAATTTCTTTGTTTATACTTTTTTTTGTAATGAACTAAGTCCGAACAGTGTTCTGTGTTACTTAATTTTTCTGAAAACCAGTTCAATCAATACATTTATTTTTAGTGTCTCTTAATTGATGCATCTTTGCCCTAACCCGTTCTCTATTTTTACTTTTATATTTACTTTTTCCATCTACCATATGTCAACATTTAACAAATACTGATTTAAATAAATACCTCTTTTCCTTTGTACACGATTACACATCTCTTTCGTATGCTTTCCTTTGCATCAAATATGGCCACTAACTTCCCATGAAGCTTAATTCACAAGTTCGAAGTGTTTTAGGCTTTGCCATATGGAACATGCTATATCGTTTTGCCTTTCCCCGTATCCTAACCGGACTCTCCATCAAGTGAGTCAAGTGAAGCAAATGTATATAAATATATATATATATATATATATATATATATATATATATATATATATATATATATATATATATATATATATATATATATATATATATATATATATATATATATATATATATATATATATATATATATATATATATATATATATATATATATATATATATATATATATATATATATATATATATATGAAGAGAGAGAGAGAGAGAGAGAGAGAGAGAGAGAGAGAGAGAGAGAGAGAGAGAGAGAGAGAGAGAGAGAGAGAGAGAGGGAGAGAGAGAGAACCCAGAGTTCATCCCCATTCTTCAAGGAAACCACAGGACATCCGTGGAGCCCGTAGGAGACACAAGCTGCAGAACAACCTTGGACACAATTACCAATAACGAAGCAAATCAAGACTATCGGCCAGTGACAGGAATCACGCCTTTCCTCACATTCTTGGCTGCAAGCCGCGACATAGTTCACGTCCTATGGAACACCAGGAATGCCCACGTCGCTGCCCAGACAGCCAGCAAGAGAATGAGACCCGCCGACCAATAGAGATTTAGCATCCCAGTATTATCTTGTTAGAGATTCAAACGACTACATGGAGAAACACTTCGCTTTCCAGAAGCATCTTCGTTGAGCCCCTTCCTGCCTCCTACGCCTTCTGAATCGATCGCTCTTTGTGAATGCATCCTCATGCGAATCCAGGCAAAAAAAAAAAAAAAAAAAAAATATATATATATATATATATATATATATATATATATATATATATATATATATATATATATATATATATATATATAATAATAATAATAATAATAATAATAATAATAATAATAAATCTCAGGTCAAAAAGTCACTGAAAAAAGTCACAGGAAAAGTCACATTGATCTTTCCTAGATAGTGACCCAAGTGTTTTAACCGGGTATGTATCCACATCTGCGGCGTGTTTAGTACATGCCCGTTGGGGATTACCGTAAAAACAAACAATAGACAAGAAATATTGTGATTTTTCCCTGTGACTTTATTACCGGCCACCATAAGTTAACGTAACTTTTTTCCTGTGACTTTTTTTACAGCAAAAATTGTGACTTTTTTCCTGTGACTTTTTTTTCCTGCGCCTTTATTACAGCTACCCCTAATGCTGCATAGAATTCTCGCATGTGAAAAAAAAACGATAACAAATAAGTAAGGAACAGAAATCAGCAAAGAAAAATGCATACACACAGAAATGCAATGTAATTCGGTTACTCGAGACAGTACAGTACTGTGTGACCTTTAAAGCAGTGTTACTCCCACAGAGACTTTCAAACTGATGTGAACTCAAACAGATTCATGGGGCGTGTAAATAAATGCGTTAAGCGTTCGCTTCTTGTTTATTATACTCTCTCCATTGTGTGTGCCATCTCAGTTTCAACACCTGAATCAACATTCCCGTCTTTAGTGATTCTGCGAAAATTCTTCCCTTAGGCGCTGAAATTCTCGGCAAGCCCTCGGAATACTGAGCGTTTTTCCACAGCGGGAATGCAGATGCATTAAGAATGGAAATTAGAGAGCAAGGGAAGTGCTTTTTCTTATTATCCCATTTCTCATTTTGCTTCCTTCCTGGTATTTCCCCTTTCTTGCATTGCGTTATTTATCAAGGTTGTCATTTATTTTAAGATTTTATTACTATACTTCTGTTTTATGGTATTCCACTTCTGTTAATGTTTGATAACCCCTCTGTCAGGATATCCATATATTACGCCGTAAGTGAAACGTCTTTCAGTGTTCATCAAAAAACGCTGTAGTATGTGCCCATTTTACATTATCCGCAGAGCATGATTACAATGATAATATTAAAACTAGATTTACTGTGACTGGGATAATTACTGTTACTACTAAATCTCTTGACATACACAAACTTGGCCAGTTGCCAGCAATTCCAAAACAAGCAGGGTTGCTTCATGTACGATAATTATTGTATAGGCACGATAAAACAGTCTGGTACGATGTAAGATGCCATCTATAGGCATCGTACGTTTTTGAAGTGACAAACGCCTTGTCTCTAAAATATGTCTATTTGCCTCACTTCCAAACTTTTCTCTTTGAATATCTCATTTTGAAAGTTTTTAAATTGAACAAGAAACAAGATTCTGAGAGTTTTGCTGATGATCAGAAATGCTTCGACTCGTAATCCACGTAGCATGGGAAACCGAGTCTGATTTAAGGGATGATCATAAGGTAATTCATTATTGCATGATATTCGACTCTACAAGTGCGCCAGAAACACCTGACCAGCAAAGGTTCGGCGGCCTCTGCTCTGCGGCCTCTTCCCCCCACAAATGGAAATACTCGAATTGCTTTCCTATCGCAGAGCTTCATGTAAGGGTGTGGCAAATCGTGACCTGAAGCTCATTGGACTCCCAATACTTGTGTTACCAGAAAATTATTCGCTAAGATTAAACAAGTAAAAAATGCGCCGAAGTTTCTGCAGCTCAGTCGAGTTTTCTATACATCGTATAATCAAGGCCAGCGAAAATAGATCTATCTTTCGGTGGTCTTGGTATAATGCTGTATGAACCTCGGCCCGTGAAATTTTAACCACGGCGCGGTGGTGGCCAGACACACGATTATGACTACCTTTAACCTTAAGATAAAAGCTGTTGAGGCTAGAGGGCTCCTTGGCATGTTTGATGATTGGAGGGTGAATAATCAACATACCAAATTGCAGCCCTCTAGCCTCAGTAGTTTTTAAGATCTCAGGGTGGACAGAAAAAGTGCAGACAGAAAAAATGCGGACGGACAGACAAAGCCGGCACAATAGTTTTCTTTACAGAAAAACTAAAAAGAGATGACCAATGACAAATTCTCCCTGCATTTAAAGGCAAGACAAGTTGTGACGGCAAAATGCCTGCTGTTAAATTTTGTGTTTACATTTGAAGAAGAGACGATAATAATTACTTTCTTGATCTTGCAAATTTTGCTTTTTGTGTCCTGAGTGCAACAATTGCTAATGCTGAATGCGCAAGAGTTTGGTAATATAAACCTTTATAAAACATATATCATAAATAAGCTAAATACAGAAGCATTTAAGTAACGGGCAATTTTAGCCCCTGCATGAATTAAAAAGCAAAACTCCTATCGCCTGTAAGGTAACAGAAGGCATACTGCCCTTATGGAAAGCAACTCTATGAAGATATAAAAGATGATACTGAAGTAGGGTGGGTCACGTGACTCACGTCTCTAAATGGCTGCATAATTTTAGTACATTCCTTGCAGTTGTTGCAACTCTTCATATATTTTTTTTTTAATATTCCTATTTCTACTGCTACCATTTATTGATTTTTCGGGGGCATTTACGCTAAACAATACAGACTTTTGTTTATATCTATAATTTATATTAATAATTATTTTGCGTTTTAACTAAAAGTAAATCTTACTTATTTAACTTTAAAGTATTTATATATGAAAATTATACAAGGAAGTTAATTTTGTATAGTAAATGCTGAAGAATATATTTTCAGTTTAAAAAAAATTACAAAAGATGTATGCTAGGGAGTTAATGTTAGCATTATACAGATGCCTTGAAATTTAGCACTTTTATGTATTTCATGCAGGAAAGGCAAATTGTGCAAAATAGCTACTTTATAACGATAAAATTACCTGAAGAACCTTTGCTAAGAGCTCAATATTTACTTTAACGACATCATCAGTGTTAGCAGGAAAGAATACGATAATAATTACCACAAGAAGCTGATGATTTAGTACGATAATTTTGATAGAAAAACGATAATTTTGAAGTGAGGTACGATAGGTAGACCAAAAATTCTGTCAGCCCTGTCCACAAGGGGACTTAGTAGGGAATGTCTCTACAAAGGTCAACCAAATATGTATCCACCATGACGCAATTAAACCCTATGTCTTTGAGAGAAACCGGTCCAGGATTGGGTGTGGTTTTTACGCAACTGATGAGCAACTGTGAGTCTGTTTCTCTCAAATGTTGATCATTTCAAGAGGGTCTCCCGATGACTTTATTTGTTGGGATTCAACGCATTCTGGTCATACATTATTAAGAGATTCTGCAAAATATATAGCAAAGACATGGGGAAATAGTCTCCTCAAATGAGCTGAATAGGTAATAAGTTTATGCGCAACTACATTAGTTACTTTGCGAGTATTAAATAAGAACTTTATCAATTTTGCTTCTTTAACCAGTGTCACACAACAACAATAGCTGGAGTTATTATGATTCTGCATATATTTTGCATATTCATCTAATGATCTTTTTAACGCAATACTCATCAAGACAGAAAGAAATTAGAAAAATCTACAAAATCCAAAATAACTTTGCAATAGAATTTATAGAAAATCTTCCAATAAAAGTGCCTTTGTCTCTCACAGTAATGAAATTCTGTCCAAGCTGATAAAGGCAAGCATTCACCAGTCTCAAAATTCATCAGCAACGCATATTTCCTGCTTGCAAATGCCATCAGTCGGGTCTTTACATAGCCGCAAAAGGCTCCCTCATTTTAAAAGTTATTAAAAATCCTTTCGGAAATTTTGCTTTCATTATATTTTACCCCGTACGGTTATACATCTTGGTCCTAAATACATATGCCATGTATAATTCTTACATTGTCTGAGTATGATTATGGTTTATTCTGATTTTCAGCTGGAACTTTTTATATAATTTTCTTTATTTCGGTGTTGGGAATATAAAGTGGAGATTATTCTTACATCGCCAAGAATAGCTGTGAAATTTTTGTTTTTAAATAGATACTCGGAATTAGCAACTGAAGAGAAAAATTACCTGAAATACTCGTGAATTTTCATTGCCACCTGGATGGAAGTTACTGCAACTGCTCTCTCATATGAGACGATCACCTCAAAAGTGAGGGAACCTGAACATATGCGCCTCTTTTGGCCTGAGCACTGAATGAATCAAACTCCAGGAATTCAATGCGGCTGTTTTCTTGTTTCGAATTATTCAGATCGGAAGTATAATGGATACCAGAAACAGAACAATGCTGTAATGTGTTTGCGAACGAGGAAGATAGGCAATTTTTAACAAATAAACTGATTCTCTTACATGATAAATAATTATCCTTTCCACAATCAAATACAAGTCTCTTTGCAGCTCAAAATTGAGAGAGAGAGAGAGAGAGAGAGAGAGAGAGAGAGAGAGAGAGAGAGAGAGAGAGAGAGAGAGAGAGAATGGCAGTTAGACAGTCCTCTTTCCTAAAATGGAGAAAAAATTACATGAAAACTAGTTGTAATTGTCCTCATTGTGAATGTTTTTCACATTCCACCAAACGTTGATCCCTCCTGGCCAATACTGAATCTTAAATAATGTTTCTGCCACACCAGTCATGTTGTGTATATTAACATGAATCTTGGGGGGAACTTGAAACTATGACGGAGGATTTTTTTTCACCCAAGTTATTAAAGACATAACATAATTGTAAGAAAATACCTCCATGAAATTTCAAAGTGACGTCATTTGCGTAAAATGAATAAGTATCAGGAAAGGAGTCACAAAATTTATCCCTAATGTAACTGCTGAAGTTCATGAAAATATAAAAGATTTTCCGATCATTGTTTTAGATTACTGTAGATCGTTTACTGGTGCATACTAAAGAGAAAACTTATAGATTTTTTCTCCTTGTGAGCAAAGAGAGAGAGAGAGAGAGAGAGAGAGAGAGAGAGAGAGAGAGAGAGAGAGAGAGAGAATGGTTTATTTGATCATTGCTTCCCACTTTTCCATTTTGGTTCCATGAATCAGATTCAGGTATTCGTTGAGAGCACGTGGGAATAATAACCCGGCATCCGTCGTAACTGACAAATGGGCAATGACCCACCTAAATGGGGAGAGAAATGGTAACAGGGGACCTTCCACTATAGGGCCAATAGTGGAATAGCCAAGTGTGCTACAAGGAGAAAGGAAGGAGTACAGTGATTCTGGCTTCCCAAACGAACAGCAATCGGATAAGCATCTCTCACGAATAAGCCAGGGCAGTTTCCTTGTCAGTAACGCACGTATGTGTGAATGGTTACCTCCTCAACCAACTTTTGGACTTGAAGCTTACTGCTGTTTGTTGCTTTCTTTTCCAGGTTGGGCCTTTTACCAGTATAATTAAGCGAGACAATTGTACAGATGCAGTCCCGACCTGTTCTATATATAAAACGAAGGAAGTAAAGATATTAACAAGAAAATTGTTACTTAAGACGAATTCAGGTTTAAATCTTGATATAAAATGAATGAAGAAATAAAAAGTGAAGTTATTAACAAAATCGTAAGAATTAATGATATGAACTCGAACCCTAAGTATATGATATATCACAGCTTAGGTAACAGTGAATAAAAGACTTAAAAAAAAAAAAAAAAAACAATTTGTGTGAGTTTAAAACGAAAACGTAAAATAGGGTGAAATGTTAAGTACCAGAAAACCCCGTACAATGTTACGGGCGAAAATGACGTCACACCTAAGGGGATTTTTCGAAAACATATTTTTTAAAGATCGTTACCGAATGGACACATTTGCTAGATTTCATAAAGAGAGTGAAAATGTAATAACCGAGGCAGTGGGGATTATAAGACAACCAATTTAGCAACAGGAACCTGAAACTATCTGCAGTCTAACAAGTTACCTCTCCACCAGTGACTATTCCCATATTGTTCTTCTATTTCGCACACAATATACTTTGTGATGATCACGCCCAACACCTGCTGATGCTATTGACAACCAGCAAATCAACCAGAAGAAAAACGTTTTCGTCCTGAGCGCTCGTTACAGAAAACTCAGAACAATTTCCAAAGTCTTTCCCCAAATAAGGGCTGTGTGAAAACTGCATTCAGGTGCTGCTTTGGAAGAATTTCTTTTGGAAAGTCGGAGCCTCGTTGGTCATGGAGTGAAAGATGCCAAGATGTTTCCCAGTGTCTTTCTTAGCCTTAGGGAGATAGATGAATATTATTACAACATGAAGGAACGAAAGGAATTTTTCCCTATATTTTTCGTTGATTTTTCCGTTGTCTAGGGAAAGGGAATATATGGACTGAAAATGTTGTAAATGAAATCGAAGGATAAAAAAGCTGCGTTGTTGCGAACGCTTGCCCGCCACAAGCTAGTTATCCGGAGGTAACTTTTCTGTCATCGGTACTGATCATAGATTAGTGTTGCTGTCTTTAAAGAACTGAACATGATTTATTGGAATAATTTCAAAAATAACAGTAATTCATATTTAGATATCTTAAACGTAATAAAACTATAAAAAGATGTAAAACGCTCCTTGTGTAGCTTTCAAGAAAATTAGTTTTTCAATAAGACGAATTACTGCAGCGATGTTCTAAACATAAGAAATTCTCCGTGAACATTTAGTCCTGTAGATCTCATACCCTTAGACTGGGCTGTTTATCCTTCCTCAACGGGAGCGAGTGTTGTGGAATTGTGAGAGGATAAGTACTCTGTTTCATTCCACAAAGTGAGTATACCAAGTGTGGTTAACAGACCCTACCTTTAGGAACTCGCCTATTTGTGAATGTCAGTTTGGATGGATTTAGATCAACAATTCTCTGTAGAGCTTGCAGTCTGAAAGGCTTCCTCCTCACACTCCTGATTGCTGAAATAGACAGATAGAAGGAAAATGAGATGAGTGAATATTCACTTTTGGGTGAGAGAGAGAGAGAGAGAGAGAGAGAGAGAGAGAGAGAGAGAGAGAGAGAGAGAGAGAGAAGGGTGGGGAAAATCAAAATGAAAATCCATGGGAAAGATCATTTGTGATCTGTTTTTCGTGTGTATATGCATGTGTCTAGGTATGAGTGCGTGCGCGCGTGTGTGTGTGTGTGTGAGTGTAAATATAAATAATAAATATATATATATATATATATATATATATATATATATATATATATATATATATATATATATATATATATATATATATATATATATATATATAAAATGTGTGTGTGTGTGTATGTATGTATGTCTGCGTGTGTGTGTGTGAATGTATGTTTATTTATGCAATTGGTTGATGATATATTAAGGCATGGACCCAGCGGCGGACGTTGCGTTTCTACTCAAGATAGGAACTGAGTCTTCACATAATATGAAATTCTATTCAAGGGTAAAATCACTGACGGTTGTAGTTTTCCTCGTTTATTGTTCCATTGACCCTGTATGCTCCACCGAACTATGCCTGTGCTGCTCCTCTGGAGTCAAACTGGCCTCCAGACCAAAATTAACCAAGTCTAAAAAGTGGCCGTGAGAAGAATGTCTAAGTTCACTTTCTCATATAAGGAAGAAAGTACGAAAATGTCTACGTCTCCTCCTCAACACCGAGAGAGAGCCTCTTCGCACGCACGGTGAACAATATCACCTTCCACACCCACCCTCTTCAGTCTTTCTCTCTGTTGTGCTTTCTCTCTCCCTCCCCTCCTTTCACAGATTTTGGGCGGAAGTATGTGACTTCAGAACCACGTCATAGTCAACATGACGTCCTAGCTACGTTGTCTTCATTTTCTCTCCTGGGATCACCTCCTCCTTTTCATTACCTTTCATATTTACTTCTATGTCCATTGAGTTCATATCTAGCCAAAATCTAAACTGCTGAGGTGCTGTCATGGTTTTTCATACCTTCTCTGCAGCACAAGTGATTGGTCACCATTTCCTCTCTCTCGAATGTACAAGTCTTCAGTCATTCGACCACGTTTTGTATTTTTTTGAATTCCATAATGGTTTTGCTCCTATAACACACACACATATATATATATATATATATATATATATATATATATATATATATATATATATATATATATTTATTATATATATATATATATATATATATATATATATATATATATATATATATATATATATATATATATATATATATATATATATATATATATATATATATATATATATATATATATATATATATATATATATATGCAAATAGAAGAATTCCGTGGAAAGCAGAGTCGAATAAGGAATAGGTAGACCAGTACTTGAGGAAACATTCTTTATTGCGACTAGTTTCGAGGTTCTAACACACCCCATCATCAGGCATCTAAAATAACAAATAAATACAATGAAAGAAAAAAAACAGTCATTAAAATGAAATAAAATTAAACATCAGAACTATCTACCAAGAATTAAGATTGAACAGTACCGTTTAACCTATAAAAGCAAGAGTCAAGAGAGGAATACAAGGCAAATACAAAGATAGTTACAGAAGATAGACACAGAATTAAAAACAAAGCAACTCAACTGACCGTTCATTATTACAGAGTGATGGTTTTTCTTTGATGGTATATAATGTTTCAATTGTGGTTAGCTCCACATCACTAGAACGACTGGCTAATATAGAAAAAGAATCTATACAAACAAGTTTTAATAACATCTGCTGTGTGTGTGCGTGTGCGTGTGTCTATAGCTTCCTGTTTAATTATGATATTTCGGCATTAGGCGCGTAAATAATGAAAACGATATTTTTGTTTATTCTCTTCTTTGTGTCCAGTGAATTTAGAAAGTATCACCCAGATTTCCTGATGCGGAAAGTAAGCCATATCAGAATTCGTGGATTTTTTAATTTAATTTTTAGTAGAAATATTACATTAAAACTTATCTTTGGTAAATGCTGTCCTAATTCGTATTTATTCTGTGGAAAATTACTATTATCACTTTCAATTATTCTAATTAAACATTCACCATTTCTCTCTATCTCACTCTCTCACACAAACAAGTTTTAATAACATCTGCTGCAGTCAGTGAAGACATTATGTTAGCAGAGAAGTGACGATTTCATTTGCCGTTTGTCGGTGAGCCTTGACCTTTATTCATTTGTTTTTATACATTCTGCGTTGAGATAAACAACTTACTGCCATATTTCTCTAATCATTTATGCTAATGGAACAATATCACACATACGACAGTTATGATTGTTTAGAGACGAGGTGTGCATTGATGACGTGAAACAACAACAGTTATTCCAGGAACCACTCTCAACAAAGCACCACGGACATGAAAAATAAACATTTCTCCAATACGACCACGTATCGTGTTGTCGAAACGACAATACGAATATGAAATGTATATGCAGTAACAGTTGGATGAGAGTTTGTCTCTAATAAATTTCAGTAACAATGAATAGAGCTTTTGACATCTGCGAAATGAGTTATGAAAAGCGATGGCTGAAATGCACAGCAAAATTCTACTTTTCTTCCACTCGGTAAATCGTGTTATAATTCTTGTCTTACTTTCATTTATCTATTTGTTGAATATATTATGTTGATTCACAGGTGTAATGTATTACGTGGAAACTTCCTTTGCCACTGAAGGCCTTATATAATTACTTTATTATTTTTTACTGATAATAACAATAATCTACTAACGGCTTACGCTTTTGAATAACGGGTTTACATCAGTAGTACCTGATATCAGAGTATTCTAAAGACTTTTCTTAAAGACCGAATCATTCTTAGAGTCCTTTCCTTTTTAAATGATATCCTTTAAAGAGATTCTTAATGTAATATTTAAGGTTCTTGGTTTCTAGAATAAAAGGAGCTGAAAAAAGATGAGTACTCTACACAGGGAAGGATATTCCTAAAAA
>NC_089786.1:42906992-42934492 GCF_040412425.1 Macrobrachium rosenbergii | reverse complement strand
GTGTTTTCGTTGTACAGGAGTCAAGTCTCATACCCCACCGACAACACCATTCATGGATCTGGTCCATGTCCCGAATGAGGCTGAGGGCAGCCTCATTTCTCACTGAAGTTTCTCGGGATCATCAATGACTATGTTTTTCGTTGTCAGGCGACAGTAACTGTATTACATTCTACGTAGACTTTGATCTGATTAATAATTAATCCATCAAGCAGTTGACAGAAATACTGAATAATCTAGTGAAAATTGGTTAATCACATATCAAGTCAGTGTGCATGCATGCATAGAAAATAATTACTCAGGAAATAATTTGTGGAAACACACACACACACACACACACACACACACACACACACACACACACACACACACACACACATATATATATATATATATATATATATATATATATATATATATATATATATATATATATATATATATAAAGCTGTTAAAGATTAATGGGTGTTTGCTTTAATTACCACAAAATCTGAACTCTGGCCTTGAGGTTAGATAAATTATAAATAACAAAATACGGCTGAAGGTCTACTCAAGAGGGGAGTGATTAGAAAAACTCTGGGTTTTAACTTAATTAATTATATTTACAAAAAGAAGCACATCAGAAGATTGGTATCCTAATTCTGGTGTAATAAGATGAAGAGCAAATGACGAGGAATTTGATGGAGGAAGTACAATGGGATGCCGCTTCAAAGGGTGTTGAAAATGAGTTAGTAGGGACCACTACGCGTACAAGATGAAACGCAGATCCACTGCTGAATAACTCCTAATCTGTAATCGAAACACTTATGGTTACTCAATCGAAACTAGAACTGTAATGAAGGAATTTGCAAAGATGTCGAATATCATTTCGATTACGTTACGATTACGTTACACTCACTGTTACTTTTGCAAATGAAACCGCACAAAATATAAAAGGCAATACAGGTCTCACTGTAGGTAAATCACACTATGAAAAGAAAGAGAAAATAGTTAAAGACAAATAGGAATGTGACTGACGAAAAAACCTCAAATCTTGGTATTTTACCTTTTTTAGGAGCTGAAGTTCTCTTCTTCTGAGGGCCAGCAAGAGGGAGGGCAAGTGAATAAGTTCACAACAAAAGTTACTTTGGTTACTGCCAGCCACGTGTTGGAAGTAGGCAGTTTAATGGAGCAAGGGACAGGTCATCCATCCTATGGCGGCATCTGAGCAATTCTAAGGCCGAGCGTCTCTCTCCAAGGCCCTTTATAGTTTCGGGAATTATGTTTTTCTCTTCCTAGGTGGCAGCATGACTGCGGTTTCAAGATGGCGGAACGCATGTGTTCAGCCAACCAGCTGACCTACCTCGGGGGACGATTAGCTCTGATCAAGTCCACACCTGGAATTTAAGGAATTCTGGCAGCACTTGGACAAGAAAGAGATTGAGATTGAAGTGGTTTCCCCCAAAAAGGCAGTGGTGAGAGAGAGATCATAGAGGCGAATTTGCCTACAGTGAAACATACTAAAATAAATTAATTAATTGCTTAGTCCTCATTTCATTTAACTTATTGACTGGAAGAAGTCGTATTGGAGGATACTCTTGATAATATATATATATATATATATATATATATATATATATATATATATATATATATATATATATATATATATATATATATATATATATATATATATATATATATATATATATATATATATATCAGATGTTGTAGCTTCAACCGAAGGCCTATTACGAGCTCTTTGCTTTACACATCATCTGCACCCACACTCTCTGGAACTGGCACGCGTCCTCAAAATACTTAACAGAGGCTGGAATACTGTTCTAGTGCGCCCTATTATAAGCGCTTTACTTTAATGACTCGCATTGCTGCTCTTGCATGTATGTATTTATCTCTTTCCTTTTTATCTTTGTTTATTTGATATTTTTTTCGCTAATTACTTCTCTCTTGCCTCTCTTTCACATACTTTTTGGATTCCGCACTTTATGGACGTCTGATTAACTATTAAATGGTCATTTAAGCTGATTTATATATATGAACATTTGTAATTTTGAATGATACCAATACTAATATGAATAATATATTTAAGAATTTCAAATTTAGCATATTTTCGAATCATTTACTCCTTTCAAGAAGCAATTTCGCCGAGTCATTCGTGTCAATGACGACTATCGAGTGCAGACTACGTTGTACTGATTTTGTTGCGAAGATTTCGTTTTGTTCGTGTAAATAAGAAAACTCTGTGGATACTATCCGTATGTGCTACTGCTGCATACGACACATATCTATCCAGATACAGGAGCTACGTTATGTTATTATCTAAAGGAATGCAAAGTAAAATCAAGGAAAGCAGTAACAGCAAAGACTCTCGTATGATACTATAATAAAAAAATATATAAAAGTCATTTTAAAGTAGAAGTCATTATTGGCAGTAGATCAAACTAAAAGAACATTTTGGTAGGAATAAATTTTACAATCTTTTGAGCATTTGTTTTTGTCAAACATTCTATCCTCATTTGCTGAAGAATTGTATAAAATACTGATGGTGCGAAAAATTTAGACTATTTGCATAATGTTTTCGTCATTTTTCGAAAGGTTTAAAACATTTATTCATATTTGCTTGGTGTTCTAATCCAGATTCCGTTAAAATGCTTCGTGCCCGTCTTTGACATTTATAGGTAACAATAATCCTAAAATGTAATTACTACTTAAAGACTGTCTGTTTTGATTTATCATAAGATATGAATAAGCTATTAAAGTTCAAATAATTTCCTTTACTTCTGTTCCAACTTGCAAGAACAGAAATGCATTTGTACCTGATACTTAAGGGTGTTTGAATGCATTACCAAGAATCATTTAATAGTGAAGGTTATATCTTCCGACAGAAATGATATACAAGACAGACTCCATTATTATTCATGCGAAAAATTTTGATGTGTTTATTCTGAAGCAAATCTGAAATCTGAATACAACATTTAGATAATTATCTACCATTTGGCATATCGAAAATCTTTTTCATTAATTCGTTCTGTAGTCAGACAGTTTTATAAGATACACGTAAACGTAGTTCAATTATGAATGGTTACGAATGTATAATCAGTTTCAAAATGCATTTGTAACTTCCAGAATGTTATTACATAGATTTCATGTGTTTAAAATAATATTTTAAGAATATCTTGACATGAATTAAAAGTTCATCCTTATGAGATGAAATATTCTAGTCACCGTAGTTTTCTTCCATGAATATTATATATTGCATTCAGTATTTTCTAAATATCATACATATTTTTATAATAAGAAACCGACATAGTTACTAAAACGTTTGTACCCGGACAAACAGTTAAAAACAAGTTAAAGTTTTCTGATAGTATGACAGTTCGTTACTGTTGGACCCTTCGCTACCAGGCCATTACGCTACCAAAAGGTCAAAGTTTTGTCTACTATTATTTTTGTAATTAAATGTTGATCACCTTGTTAATGTAGTTCCTAACTTGAAATACTGAATAGTTGTTAACATAATTACTATTATACATCTTACCTTGTTACTTAAATACTGGATACTATTATACATTTTACTTTGTTTCTCTCTAAACCAACGTATTAAATTTGCTAAGTATCTCTTTTTTAAAGTGACTGAACCCTTAGTCAAGATGCCCAGGACGATTGAATCAGAAGAAAACAAATCAAGTTGGTGGATGATTTGAATTAATAAACTGTAAGCAGAAGGAAAATAGTGATGGGACAAAACAATATTGGATGTGTGAAAATCGGACGTGTAAAGCAAGAGTGCACACAAATGTTGATAAGGATAATTATGTAATAATAAAGCCTGTCGCAACACAATCATACTACCACGGCTTCTTCTGTAAGTTTGTTGCAAGCAATCAAATCAAAGATAAAGCTCTTGGAACCCAGGACTCTTCACGTACTTTGATTGCTACTGAATTAAAGAATTTACATGAATGTGCCATAGCTGAACTTCCTTGTCCATCAAATATAAGTCGTAATATACGCCGATGGAAAAATGAAAATAAATCTCCTCCAATTCCACAAGTAAGGCATGGTTATCTCATTCCCGAAGATTACGCCAAACTGAGTACTCGGTCATTATTTCTGCAAAATACGACAGTGGCGAAGACGATCTCGAAAGGATTTTGGTATTTGCATCTGCAGATGGATTAAGTGATTAGAAAAGTTTAAAGTATGGACAGGTGATGGAACATTCAAATGTTGTCAATTATATACTATCAGTTATATACGTTGCATATACAAACTGAAGACATAAGTATTCCCCGACTTTTGCACTACTACCTGATAAAACCGAAGCCAGTTACAAGCGCCTTTTTCTGTAATTAAAGACCTCGTACAAAATCATGAGCCAGATCGCATTGTGGTTGATTTTGAAAAGGCTGTCATTAATTCACTGAATGTTTTTCAAGAACAGAAGTTAGCTATTGTTTATTTCATTTATCTCAGAATGTTTACAAACATACAGTTCAAGCAGGGTACAAGGAACGATGTCATCAAGACGACAATTTAGTTTAAAAATTGCGCTGTTTCCCAGCACTGGCATTTTACCGCCAAATGACGTTCTTTCAGGGTTTGAGGAGTTGATCGATGATAATGAAATTCCAGAAGAAATAATTTCGTACTTTTTACAAATTACATTGGTGGTGAACGAGGCCGGGGATCAAGGAGAAGACGACTAGAACCCTGTTTCCTATACAGTTGTGGGATTGTATCAGAGGACAGTCAATGAAATGCCCAGGACAAATAACAACTTAGAGGTTTTTAGCTCTCTTAGAACTTCAGTTACAAGCTCACATCCAAATATATGAAATTGATTGATGCCTTGAAAAACGAAGAAGGGAAGGACTAGCAGAACAAAAATCATACATGTAAATTGCGGCAATCTACCTTCAAAGAAAAGAAAGTATAAGAACTCTGATCTGTTATTAGTCGTTACAACCCTGAATGTAAAATGGGTTTTCTTGGAGCTATTGCTCATAATTTGAAACTATATTAATAAAAACTTTCTTTTTATTTTATAATACATGTAAACTAGTATATGACCAAACTAGTACAGTAAATATTTTTAATATTTCAATTTTATAATAAATATATAGTATTACTATTGTATTATTATATATAACAAAAATGACAAACTATTATTATTATTATTATTATTATTATTATTATTATTATTATTATTATTATTATCACATTTATCTAATTAAAAAATTTCTCTCACAACAAATCAAAAAAAAACCTCTTGGTAGCGTAATGGCCTGGTAACCGAAGGGTCCTAGCAACGAACTGTCCTCAGCAGCAAAATGTCCGGTAACAAAGTGTCGGGGACGAACAGTCCAGTAACGAACGGTCCTAGCACCATTTTTATACTAAGAAACACGACATGGATGAAAAAATATAGAAGAGGAAGTAAGAAATAGATATAAAAACAAGTTAAAGTTTTCATGATAGTATGATAGTACTTTTAATGTTGGGCTAATTTAACTACATATTTTAAAAATGCCCTGACCTCGAATTGGAAGTAGGAAAGTTTAGAGATGAAACTGTTTAAGACAGCTCACATAATATTCATTTCATTATCTCTCTCACTCAGAGACAGAGAGAGAGAGAGACAGAGAGAGAGAGAGATACGAGAGTGTGTGTGTGTGTTTAATATAGCATTTTCAACTGTTAAAATCACCCTTATGTAGGAAGAATGTAGCTGTAAGTCAAGCTTAGCCTGGAGCTTTCATTTCTCTCTCCATCAAGGCTTTTGGGAAAATGGTCCAAAGTACAAGAACGTCATAGCTTTCAAAGCAGTAGCATTTCAATGACAAATACAGATGTTATGACGGGCAGATAATGAAATTCATTGTAGATTATACCAAGAAATGTTTACTTAACCTGTTGGAATCCAGGCATGATCATGATTTGTTGCATTTGAGTGTGGCATTATTTCAACTCTTGATGTTTTTCCTGGGTCAGAGTAGGCGTTAACTAAAGTGGCAACTCTAGTTGGGCCTTTGTTGTAAGGCCTTTTAACAACAACTCGAACATCACAAATATACCAATATGAGATAAACACTTAGGTTTATTTTTAAATGGACATATATATATACAATTCAATATATCAATCAGCGGATAAATATAGGCATATACAAATGGCCACGTGTTACAGACTAAATACACAAATATTGAAAGCCACTATTAATCCTTCTAAAAGGGATAAACAAACTGTTTCATATGTCTCGAACTCTCGCCCTACCCGTCAAAGTAACTTCCGCTGCTGGGAAGAAAATTAATTTTGGCATTTCCGTAAATGAGAAAGATGCTAACAATTGCTGACATTCGTGAGTTGCAGTTAGTTAATGAAAGTGATTTAAGAACCGAATTTAATGGCAGTGATTTAAGAAACGCTTAGTCAATAGCAGCTATTTGAAAAATGCCTGACGACATTACTTTTCCGTGAAAGCAGTACCTTCGAACAACATTTGGATGATTAAGAAACGTTTTACTTGACATAACTGAAGGAATCGATGTTTACAACCTTGGTTAAACCAACCAATGCGTCAGCAGTTAGACCGGGGGGCGACTATGGAGCATACGTATAATTATGTGTGATGAATACACCCGGATGAAGGAAGACTTCTATACTGAATGATGAAACTGTGTAGTCACTCGAAGTATGACGTGTTTTTGATGTCATGTCCTTCTAATCGTGCTTAAATGAGAGAGACTCGGGGTGAAGGGCAGAGAGAGGTTAGGAAAGTACGGTGAAGATTTGTAGTGTGGTTTCTCTCAAAACTGGAGGAAAAACCTTCCGCAGACTTCAGTGACTCTCGTAACCACAAGACTTTAGCGAACCCAAGACTCCGCAGCAGCTCTCTTGGGTGAACATAAAAGAACGGAACATAAACTTATTCTTTATTTGCTTAGCACTCCTAAGTGTAAGGGACCTTGCGTTCCTGCGAAAGAGAACTCCACGTAAGATTTAGAAGTGAACCCATACGCCACTCATTGCTACCTTAGAAAGGTAATTCTATAAAACACACACACACACACACACACACACACATATATATATATATATATATATATATATATATATATATATATATATATATATATATATATATATATATATATATATATACACACACACACACACACACACACACACATATATATATATATATATATATATATATATATATATATATATATATATATATATATATATATATATATACATATATATATATACATACATATATATATATATATATATATATATATATATATATATATATATATATATACACTGTAATGTTCTTACCTGGCCTACTTACTGTATTCCTTGTTCAGGGGTCCAATCCGAGGTCTAGCTCGTGAACAGGGGCTTACTAATACACCTTGAGATTCTGACTGCAATTGCTAGGTCAGGTAGGAAACTAAATAGAAAAACAGTTGGGCTGAAGGCCGTACTTCAGCAAGGGACCATTGCAGATAAACACTTAGGTTTACTTTAAATGGAATATATTTACAATTCAACACGTCAATCGGAAGGCTGGGAAATGATAGGCAGATACAACAGGGGCTGCCACGTGGTTAGTTGTTCAAGCACTGGTTCAAATATTGAAGAGTCTATGATTAATCCTCTTGAAAGGGATAATTATAAGGATTGCCGGCAAATCTACGGTTGCACAGAAGGTGCCAAGATAACTCGATTCTGTTACGATATGCTTGCAGTAAAATTCACACTGAGCTAAGTGAGTCATGTTTATGTGATAACTCACCCTTCAGAATAAGAAAATGAGAGTGCAGTGGAAGATTAGAGATACGTGACTGTTTGAAAGAACCTCGAATCAGGACTTTACCTTATAACGGAGCGATGGAGAGCCTCGCCAAAACTTCACCAGGGATGGAGGGATGACTTTAATGGGAATACACAGGTAATGTGACTGGGTGGTCGAAAGATGACTATGTTGGGGGAGGGGGGCGGTCAGCTCAACAAGGAGCATAGGCTACAAGGGGATTTGTGTCAATCTGTTACTGGTAGGGTTCTAAGGCCAAGGTCAGCTGTCTCTCGCCTTTTATGACCTCGGAGGCTTATTTTCTTTCTCCTCCCAGAGGGCACTGGGATCGCAAGATGGCGGTTCAGTCACCTCGGTTTCTATGTTAGTATCTTCCAAATCATGGTGACCTCTGGCAACCCATGTTCGCCAGTTTTTATTGGGGACTTAGCTCTTTTGACAGATTTCGGCAGGCTTCCGTCTCCACTCGCCTTTTATCTGAAAAGAGGCAATTCAAGCAGTCACCAGGTCTTTAGGAAAGATAAACAGATGCACCAAAAAGGGGAGCATGGAGAGAAATATATATATATATATATATATATATATATATATATATATATATATATAAATATATAATATATATATATTATATTTTATATATATATATATATGTATATATGTGTGTATATATATATATACCATATATATATATATATATATATATATATATATATATATATATATATATAGAGAGAGAGAGAGAGAGAGAGAGAGAGAGAGAGAGAGAGAGAGAGAGAGAGAGAGAGAGAGAGAGAGAGAGAGTAGACACCACACACTAAAGTCTCCTCTTTAATCCGGAACCAGGAACAGGTTAAGAGTGTATCACTGTATCATCAGTGTTCATCAGAGTTCAGAGTTCCTTTCAAATTCATCAACAAAAATCTTCTGAGTAATAATACCCCGAAGGCATCCCGGTCCTGGTTCCTCCCCCTTCCAGTGACACGCTCATTAATTTTGAAGGCGCAGCGTCATCATGTTGATTTTAGTGGACAGCGTAATGAACGTGAAGTGAAGTGGACACGATGGGTACTGGATAAATTTGATTATATGACCTGTCATTATTCATTTCTGCCACTAGATGAGATCGAAGGGGATTTTTTCAGTGGTTGTGACTTCATTTGGTGTACAGGATTACCGTGTAATTCAAATGGGATTACAGTTTTCCCACTGAATATATTTGCACTAATCAAGCGCGTTCCTAAACGTAATGGACGATAATTTTACGCCGACCCCTACCCTGTGCAACCTAATTTTGTCTACATTTTTTCTGTATAATAACGACAACTTATGGGTAATAAAGCCATGTTTAGACTTGCTGCCATCCAGCCAGGTGGGAGCCTCGCTCACGAATGGTCCTAGTCAAATTTGCAGCACGAAGGTACCTTGGCCTGGACTTCGGAAGGGTAAATAGCCTGATTTATAGCCTGATTTGGCGTCATACAACAGCAACTGAAATAACTAAAACTGGTATTATGAAGGCTTTGTCATATTATGTATAATGTTGCCACCTCAGTGACGATAACAATATGTACTCTAAGCAATTTCATGTCATGTACTCGTCATTTTCATAAAACACAAATTCATTATTTCAAATCAAAATATAATCTCATCGCTATCCACAAACATTTATTATATCGAATTATATTCCACTGGACTGGAATTGTAATATAAACTTTATGCCATAGGTCAAGCTCCGGGAACTATGAGGTCATTCACCGCTGAAAATAATGTTGAAACAATTGTTAGGAGAGGATGGAAGTAAGAGGGAAGGAGAATATGAAAGGATAAAAGGAACGAAAGGGGTTGCATCTAGGGGCGGAAGGGACGATGCAGCGAAACTCAGGTAATGCCTATAGTGTACCACGTGAGGTACACTGACAGCACTACCTTCTTTTCAGTGGGATATTATAATATTGCATATTTAATGTATGATGCCTTATCATACTGAAAATACTTTTAAATATAAAATATTACAAGAGTTAAAATTCGGTGATTAATACGTTTATACATTGTAAAATACCAGAACATATGAAATTCTGTAATATATTCTGTAAAATATTTACAAAAATATTGAAAATAGATAAAAGGTGATCATTTGTTAATTAAAACATAACAAATTTCTTCTGCTTCAATGGCAATCACTCAATGGACCCCTTCAGCCACCGCAAAATTAACAAAGGCCAACAAACCTTTCCCCTCCTTTTTTATAATCAAGAAACTCAGTCAGCCTTAATCTTCCCTTTGGGGGACAGGTATACCCTGCAATCGAGTGTTTGTTACAGCTGCCCAGATTAATGCAAGATTATCAGAAAGTTACTATCTATGTTTATTAATCCCCTTATGAAACCGAATTACATTCATATATTAGTATTATTATTATTATTATTATTATTATTATTATTATTATTATTATTATTATTATTATTATTATTATTAAGTACTTATTGATAGTAATTCTAGTGCCATACTGTTATGTCAGGAACCGGTAATTTTGTAATATTAACATTAATAATACTATTACCAGCGTTATTATTGTATACATACCATCAAGAATTATTACGGTAATATAAGAATGCCGAGACGGCAATACCCGACCTTAGGGGCGTTGTTATTATTATTATTATTATTGCTAAGAGATTCACAATTTCGTGAAAAACAATCTGTGTAATAAAAATCCACAGTTATATAGTAAATATATTACTGTGTAAAATAAACAAAGACTTTCGAACACTAGAACGGTGTTGCTCATCAGTGCTAACGTTAAAATGTAAAATGAGAGGGTAGTTTTCTTATGAATAATTTTTAAAAAATGGGGACGGGGCGAGGAGATAACAGCCCATCACGGAGGTGCTGGTTCGGGTGTTGTTAGGTTATTTCAAATTCAACAGGCAGTTGAGCTAACCTCCTTCATCTTCGAACTTGCGATGTTGCACCTGCCTGCGCTGCATAGGTGCCATAGTCGGAACCATCCACAGGGACGTCGGCTATCTGGAGAGAGAGAGAGAGAGAGAGAGAGAGAGAGAGAGAGAGCATCAGGGTTCACACGGTCAACGTCAGTTTTGAAATTAAAATGTTTTATATAGTGTCTGGCAATAAACCAGTTGATAAAAGGGTCTTCATTTGTAAATGTTTTGTTATCTTCAAACTAGTCTTCTCACGTGACAATCGTCGCTATTAATAATAGTTCGTGCACCATCCCAATTAATTCTGTGGTCTAAATAAAACTATGAGCTATCGAAGCTCTCCCCTGTGCATGAAGATCGTAGGCCCTTCTGTGTTCCCTTCTTACAACCAGTCCCCTACCACTCTCGCCATAGTAACAACCATTGCAATCATGGCAGGGAACCTTGTAAATACCGTTGTTTCTCTTGGTGCCATTATTATTTTTGGTTAGGGCTTTTGCCAAGGTGTTTTTATAGGTACAAACAATTTCTATGTCCTTTCGATATTTATTCTTATAAAAATCGCCTACTTTTGACACTTCTTCGTCAAAGGGTAATGATACATGTTTCTTGTTATTCATTTCCTTATTAACATGACCTATATAAAGCCTCCTTTTAGACCAGCTGATGGTGTCATAATAAAATGTTCAGGGTACTTTAAGGACCTAAAGGTGTCTACGAGATGGGAAAGTAATTCGTCTAGAAGAAGAAGAAGAAGAAGAAGAAGAAGAAGAGGCAGTGAAAATCCGCAAGACTCCGGCGACGATTAGTTTGCGTGGTGACAGTTTGCCTGAGGAGCTGGTTTTAGCTTTCTGTAAAAGAAAGCTATTATGCCGGCTTTGTCTGTCTGTCCGCCCTCAGATCTTAAAAACTACTGAGGCCAGAGGGCTGTAAATTGGTACGCCGGTCATCCACCCTCCAATCATCAAACATACCACATTGCAACCCTGTAGCCTCAGTAATTTTTATTTTACTCAAGGTTAGAGTTAACCATGGATCGTGCGTCTGGCAGCGCTTTCCGGAGGTGTGGGAAGCACCCTCACTCTACCGCAACTAGGGAGCAACTAGAGCGCTACAGGTCGTACTCGTAGCTGATAGTTTTATACAGCATTATACGGTGTACAGAAAACTCGACTTCACCGAAGAAACTTCGGCGCATTTTATTACTTGTTTATTTTGATACACACATTAGGGGATGTGTGGGAATTTATAATTGACGATGTTACACTTTACACAAAGTGTAGTTGGTGTACACACACACAAAAAACAACGTAGTATATGAAACTTCATTAGTTGCATTAGTAACAGAATAAACATTATTATCACTGAAGTTATTATTACTACTGCCGTTGATGCAATGGGAATTTACAAAATGTTGTTTTAGTTCTATTATTGTTCAGTATGTAATGAGACTAGAAAATTACATTTCAGTGAGTGCCTACTTATAAAAAAGACAGACTGACAGATTGAAATAGAGATGGGAAAAAGACCGAGTTCCAGACACCCAGACGGAAGAAGGAGAGAGAGAAAGAGAGAGAGAGAGAGAGAGAGAGAGAGAGAGAGAGAGAGAGAGAGAGAGAGAGAGAGACACTGGGAGAAGGCGTTTTCCCTTAAGGTAAGACATCCGAGGGGAGACCAAAGCCGAAATGATAAAATTAGACGGAAGAGATATGAGTTTAGAAATCTCCTATAATGCCTGGTAGACCTCCACAACACCACCCCCACCCCCACCCCCACCCCTCTCTCTCTCTATCTCTCTGTATGTATAAGGATTCTAACGACAGCAGCTCACTGAAACGTATCCAGATACTTAGAATTTCGTTTCATATGAAAGATAATATTTTCCTTTGCTTCTGTAATGGAGGGCGGTGTTCATTTTCTTATCATTTAGGGGAGCCAATCTTTAAAGTGAGAATCGCACTGAGAATAGTTATCCAAAATTTGATTTAAGGATGAAACTAATTTTCGAAGACATTAGAGATCGAGCTTTAATCTGAAGAAATTATTTAGCTTTGATGTTGCCGTACAAGTCTTTTAATTTTTTTTAATCCATAATGTTCCAGACATTTAAAAAAATATTAATAATAATAAAATAAAATCAAGTGATTACCAGTAAGACGCTTTCTTATTTCACGTAACCACTCATAATTCTAGCCCTTATTAACCGCCAAATCGAAGACAGGAACTCTAACTGAATACATTTCAGTTTGAATGTACATGGCTAATAAATGACTAAACAGGAAGATTTATGGACAGCAAGCAAAAAGTCCCTGAGGTACAAATCGGCTGTGAATCCTACCAGGACCCGACTCTCAATCCAGAGAACAAAATGATGGAAACCCGCTGTAGCGTCCCTCTGCCAGGTGTCCTCTAGTCTCGGGGAGTTCTGGCTGACATTTGCACGGGCCCTCGATCGCCAATAGACTAACACAAGATTTTCTTGTTCACTTCTGGTGAACTCTTATACTCCTACAAACGGAAAGGGTTTCCGGGAAAGACCTACTTCCAGTGAAGACCAACTTTGAATTGTCATAGGCCTAAAGAAAGCAGGGATTTCAGAATCAGAAAAGAATATTAAAGAATTTTAGCATTAAAAGTACAAAAAGAATAAAGGTGATTGAGAAATGCGCAAATGTAGCAGGAAATATGTTTTGATATACAGCTTAGGTAATAAATTTGGGACGAAATAAAGTTGTATTCAAGCATCTAAAAAAAAAGTTTCTTATGGATGTAGAGAAGAACTGAGAGTACTATGCCCTCGAGAAAAGAACCTGGAAATAATCTTTGCAGGATTTGACCATTTTTAATGGAAAAAAACGTTATTTAATACGTATACATTAGAAAAAAATGTTTTAAATCATATTAAGCATCCAGAATTTCATTTGAATGTCTCAGGATATAATCTGTGTTAATTTTTATTTGCATTATTTTCCTATGCTGTCGACAGACCCTTACAACAAACACAACAGCCATGTTGCCCCTGTTGAAAAGAGTATCAACCCACCAAATGACTTTAAGGTTCGTTAAAATCTAAAAATGACTAACATTTAGTCAAATAAAATCCTTCAATAGGTTATCGAGTAATGCATTTAAAAGAAATTTAAAAAAAAATAGTTTTTAAAGTAAGAAGAAAGGACGAGACTGACCTAAACAAAGAGGAGCGACAGGGGCAATGGAAATCACTGACATCCACCGACAGGCGGTGCACAATCACCGAAATCTTCTGCATCACTCGCTTATTTAAAAAGCATAATGACTTCTTTAGCGTAATAGAACAGTACTTTATTTATGTGGTTGTCCAGAAACAACAAAAAATCTGTCGTTTTTTATTGGTACACATCAGTTATATTTAAAGTAAACACTACAATGAAAACTTTGATCCATCAAAAGCAAATAAATTGTTTCCTGGCGCTTGGTGAATTCAAACAAAAGACGAATTAAAATGGCGGACGGACTTCTCGGGTTTTGGCCTCTGTTTTGTCTTGCACCTTCATTCTTCAAACACCTTTTCCGACTCTTCATTAAAAGTACAAACTTAAAGCAGGTGTTATTCAGATACCTTTGCTATGGTTATATTTCATGACTAGAGCGTTTTTGGGAAAGAGACAAAGTAGTTTCAACGGTTCTGTTGTTCAGTTTCCTATTCATTCACCGATAACTTGAAATTCGCATATCGTTTTTGAGGAGACTCGCTCAGCTTCAGAAGTACAATAAAACGACACCCATATTTCTGGATACCTTCGCTGGCAACTTTACCAGAGCTCGTTTCCTTCACCCCTGCTTCTTAGTTTCTGCCACCTCCATCGTCCACACCCTCACCCTCCCCCTCCCTTCCCCTTACCAAGAACCTCTATTTGCATCGCTTTTGTTCAAGCTGTAAAATCTTGGATGGGGTGCGACCTTAAAGCAAACGGGGAGAGGAAATCAATGAACGGTTTTTGTTGCTGTTTTCTACGTTACTGTTTTATTCTTTTCTTCCCTTTCGCACTTTCCTTTCTAGGTTTAAGCCTTTACAGATCTCATTCTGCTATGCCTTTTGTCACTGAGAAAACATTGCTAATTTCCGTTATCACTTGAAACGAATTCCAATGCTGATTTCTTGGTGTATTTCAAAGAACAGGTTACTGCACAATAAGACTGCCCAGTCATAAATTTAGAAACAATATGAACTGAAAAGAAAATGTTCAGATAATGTGCGTATACTGAAAAAAAAAACAGTGATTAAAAGAAAATATCATATAATAACTTGGTTGATAGGGAAAAAAGATATTTACAAGCTATCTTTTAGTAATATGCTTTAGTTGATAAATGGTCATTCTAATGCCATTATTTTAAGGGGAACCATTTGTACCCGAAATGGTTTTTATATTATGTTTTTTTGCGCGATCAGGTAAAGTACAGATTAATTGCTGGCACACTGGAAACAGCTGAGAAATTGTTGGAACAGGAAAAATATAGTAATTTGCTGCACGAGCAAAATCCAAAAGAAATATAGAGGAAAAGCAAATACAAAATATGGCAGCTAGATGGAAATAAGGGAAAAATAAGTAAATGGGTACGAGTAAATGAAGTAAGAAAATTACCTGGAAAATATATACATGAGGAGTTTGACAAACAGTAATAAGAGCAAAAATAACTATGTGATGAAAGGAGCAGAATAAAAAAAAAAAAAAAAAAGCATTAGGAGAAAAAAGGTGAGAGATGAAAGAAAAAGTATACCAGTAGTCATTGGCAGGAGTAATGTGAAGGAAAATATTGAAGAAGGAAATAAGTGAAATAATAATAATACAAAAAATAAATAAATAAAAATGAAGGGGAAAAGAAAGAAGAAAGGTCCAACAGGAGAGGCAGAATAGGTAAAGCCTATTATTATTATGGTCAGCAAAGATGTAAAATAAATAAATGAAAATAAATATAAATAAATAAAAAGAAATAAAAGTAAATGGAAAAGAGAATAAATAAAAATAAATGTAAAAATAAATAAAAAATATAAATATTAATAAATAACTAAATATAAAAATAATGAAAATAAATAAATATAAAAAATTAAACGAAATTAAGTAGAAATAACTAAAATAAATAAATAAAAGGAAATAAATGAAAATATTTAAAAACAAATAATTAAAAATAAAAATTAAATAAAAATAAAAAATATAATAAAATATAAATAAAAATAAGTGAATAAATATCAATAAACAAAATATAAATAAATGAATAACTAACAATAAATAAATAGATAAACGATTATAAATAAAATAAATAAAACAAATAAAAATATAAAAAATAAATAAATAATTAAACACAATAAACAAAAATTTATTAAATAATAATAAATAAAAAATAAATAAGAATAAATGTAAGAAAAGAATTAATAAATGAAATAAATTAATAGATAAATAAAAAATCTAAATAAATGAAAATAAAAATAAAAATAATAAAATTAAACCAAATAAAAAATATAAATAAATAAAAATGAACAAATAATAATGAATAAATAAAAATATAAGCAAATGAATACAAAATAAATGAAAATAGATTAAAAATAATATGTATATAAAAAAAATTTAAAATAAATAAATATAAATAAAAATAAAAATTAAGTAAAAAAATAAATGCAATAAAGAAAAATAATTAAAATATATATGAAAAATTTATAAATAATAATAGATAAAAAAAATAAATCAATAAGAATCGATAAAAATAAATAATAAAAGATCTTTAAACATAAAAAAAAAATTAAAAATAAATAATGATAAATAAAAAAAATAAATAGATGAAAAGATAAAATATAAAAATAAAAATATAAAAACAATATAGAATTAAAAAGAAATAAATAAAATTAGATAAATAAATACAAATAAAAAATAAATTAAAATGATTAAATAAAAATAAATGAAATAAATAGAAATAACTAGTAAAATAATTAATGATAATAAATAAAAATAACAAGTAAAAAAATTAATGATAATAAATAAATTAAAGCAAATATAATTAATAATAATAAGTAAAAAAATTAAATTAAAAAAGAAATAAAAAAATGAAAATAAAAAAAAATATATGCAATAAAATATATATGAAAGTAAATAAAATTTTTTTTTAAATAAATAAAATACAACAATGAATTAAAAAATTAACAAAAATTAAATAATAAAAAAATAATAAACAATAAATACAAAAAATTGAAATAAAAAATAGAATAAAATAAATAAAAAATAGATAAATAAATAAAAATTCAATAAATAAATAAAAAATAAATACATAAGTAAATTTTAAAAATTAAAAATGAGTAAATAATGCCAAATAAATTAATAAAGATAAATAAATAAATAAATAAATAAACAAAAAAATTTAAGAATTAGGAAAAATTATATTAAAAAAAAAATAAATAAATAAATTGATTAATTAATTAAAAATACATAAATACATATAAAATAAATAAATAAAATAAAAATAAATAAAAAATAAATAAATAAAAATAAATTAAAAGAAATAAAATAAAAAATAATAAAAAAGGAATTAATAAAAACAAAAAATATAGATAAAACAAAAATAAATATAAATAAAATAAAATTAATTAAAAATAAATAAAAAAATAAATCCTATTACTAAAAAAATAAATAAAAATAAATTAATAAAAAAATAAATAAAAACAAAAAAAGAATATAAATAGATAAATAAAAAAACTAAAATGAATAAAAAATTAAATAAATGAAAATAAATAAAAAATACAAATAAGTAAATAAATATAAATACAGAAAAATAAATAAAAATTAATAAATAAAAATAAATAAGAGTAAATAGAAATAAATAATGTACATAATTAAAAATAATTAAATAGAAATAAATAAAAATAAACAAATAAAAAATAAATAAAAATCAATAAAATAAATTACTAAAAATTAATAAATAAGAATATAAAAATGTATAAAAAATAAATAAATAAATAAAAAAAATAAAATAAATAAATATGTATAAAAATATAAAAAATAATTAAATAAATTAATAAAATAAATTAAAATAAAAAAATAAAAACTTCTAATAAATATAAATAAAAATAAATAAAATTAATATAAAAATAAATACAAATAAAATAAATAAATACTTAAATAAAAAAATATAGATAAATAAAAATATATTAAAATAAATAAAAATAAATAAAATTAAATAATAAATCAAATTAAAGAAAAATAATTAATTAATAATGAATAAATAAAAATAAATAAATGCAACCAAATAATAATAAATAAAGATAATAGAAAATAAATAAATAGAAATTAATGATAATAAATAAATAATAATATATTAAAATAAAAATATCAAATAAATATAAAAAAAATCAATAAAACTAAATAAAAATCGATAAATAAAAATAAGTGACTGAAAAAAAAGGAAAATAAATAAAAATTAATAAAGAGAATTTAATAAAAAATAAATAAAAAAGTAAAAATAATATAAAATATAGAAATAAATTCATAATGATAAAAATTTTAAATAAATAAAAATAAATAAAAATAAATTAAATAAATAAAAATAATAAAATTAAAAAAAGTAAATAATGATAAGAAAAATAAATAAATGAAAATAAATAATAAGTAATTAAATAAATAAAAATAAATAAATAAATAAAAAAATAAATTAAATAAAATAAAAAATAAAATAAAAAAAGAAATAAATAAAGACAAAAGAACTAAATAAAGCAAACTAAAAATATATAAATAAAATAAAAAATAATACATAAAAATATATAAGGTTAATTAAAACAAATAAAAAAGAGAAATAAGTGAAAATAAATAACAGTAAAATTTAATAATAAATATAAATAGAAATAAATATAAATAAATAAATATAAAAAAATAAAAATAAATAAAAAAATTGTGTAAATAAAAAATAGAAAAATTTATAAAAATAAAAATAAATAAATAAATATGAGTAAAAAAATAAATGAAAATAAATAAATAAAAATAAATGACAATAAATAAAAATAAATAATATAAATGAATAAAAATAATTCGATAAAAATAAAGAAATAAGAATAAGTAAAAATAAATAAAGATATATTACTGAAAATTCTTTAATAAAAATATAGACACATGAATAAATAATGATAAATAAGAAGAAAATATATAAAATTATAAAAACTAACTAAAAAACATTAAAACAAATTAATATAAACTAAATAACTGCAAATAAATGTAAATAAAAGATACATATAAATAATTACAAATAAATCAATAAATAAGTATATTAGAAAATAATAAAAATAAAAATAAGTAAAAATAAACATATTAAAACAAATACCGTAAAAATCAAAAATTAAATAATAAATAGAAATGAAATAAAAATAAATAAATAATTATGAATAAATATAAATAAAAAGTATATACAAAGAAATACTAATAAAAATAATAGAAAATAAATGAATAAAAATTAATAATAATAAATAAACAATAGTATATTAAAATAAAAATATCAAATAAATATACAAATATGAAAATAAATAAAACAAGAAAAATCAATAAATAGAAAATAAAACTGACTGAAAAAAGGAACTAAATAAAAATTAATAAATGAAGTAAATAAATATAAAATATACAAATGAATTCATCAGAAAAAACAATTGTAAATAAGTAAAAATAAATTGAAATAAATTAATTAAAAAAAATATAAAAATAACAAAAGTAAATGATAGGAAAAATATATAAATAATGATAAATAAAAATAAATAATATATAAAAAATAAGTAAAAAAAAAATAAAAATAAAAAAAAATAATAATAAATAAATAAGTGTAAAGAAATAAAATTACATAAATATAAATAAATAAATAAAAATAATAAAAATAATAATAAATAAAATTCATAAAAGTAGATGAAAATCGATAAATAAAAATAAGCAAATAAACAAAAAAAATAAATAAAAAATTAATAATAAAAATTTATTTTAATAATTAATAAATAAATAAAAAATACACAGAAAAAAAAAAAACGAATTAAAATAAAAAAAATAAATAAAAATATAAAAAAAAAGAAAAGATAAATTGAAAAAACTAAACGAATAAATGAAAAATAAATACATAAACAAATGAAAAACATATTAAAAATGAGGTAAAAATAATAAATAAATTAATATAAAATAAGTAACTAAGTAAATGAATAAAAAAATAAATAAGGAAAAAATTATAAATAAAATAATAATAAATAGATAAGTATATAAATAAAATTAAATATAAAATAATTAAATAAATAAAAATCAACAAATAAATAAAAATTAATAAATAAATAAAATAAAAAATAAATAATAAAAATAAAATAGTAAATAAAAGTAAATGAATAAAATTAAATAAATAAACAAAACTAAATAAATAATACTATATAAAATTAAATAAAAAATAAATAAAATTAATAAAATTAAACAAATATACAACTATAAAAATAAATGAAAATAAGGAGTAAAATTAAATAATAAAAAGAAATAAAAAAAGAAAAATATTATAAAGAAAAATAAATAAAAAGTAAATGAAAAAAATATAAATATAATTCAAATCAAATAATAGAAATATTATATAAAAATAAATGAAAATAAATAAAAATTAAAAATTATGAAATAAAAATAAGTAAATAAAAATTATTAAAAATGAATAAAAAATATAAAATAAATAAAATTAAATCAATTTAAAGTAAATATAAATAAATGACTAAATAATAATAAATAATGAAAGAAATAAATAAAAAATAAATATAAATTAATATAAAACACTTAAAAATGAATCAATGAAATGTTATAAATAAAAAATATAAAAAAATGAATAAATAATATTAAATAAATAAAAATAAATGATAATATAAAAATAAATACATAAAGAAAATAAATAAAAACAAAATAAATAAAAGTAAATAGAAATAAAAATAAATAAAAAGAAATAAAATAGTAAAAATGAAAATAAATTAAAATAGATAAAATAATTAATAAAAGTAAATGAAAACAAATAAATTAAAATACATAAATATAAATAAAAATAAAAATAAATAAATAGCAATGAATGTATATACATAAAAATAAATAAGTAAAAACAATTAGTTATAAATAAGAATAAATGAAAATAAATAAATCAAAATAAAAAAATAATAACAACATATTAAACAAAAAATAAAAATATAAAATAAAATAAATAAATAAAATAAATAAAAATAAAATAAAAAAGTAAAAAAATAAATAAAAATAAATAAATATAAATGAAAAAAAAAATAAATGAATAAAAATAGATAAAACATGAATGCAAATAAATTAGTAAGAATATATAAACAAATAAATAATGATAAATAAGAATAATTAAATAAAAATAAATAAATATTAAATAAATAAAAAATAAATTTAATAAATAAAATTAACAAAAATGACAAAATAAATAAATGAAAATAAATAGAAAAATTAAAATAAATAATTATAAATAAATGGAAATAAAGATATAAAAAATAAAAATAGATATATGATAAAAAAATACAAAAAATTATAATAAATATAAATGAAAAAAAAGAAAATAAATAGATAATAAATAAGTAAATAAAATTGAGTAGATCTAAATAAATAAAAAAAGAAAAATAAAGTAAGTGAAAATAAATAAATAGAGAAAAAATGATATAATATAAATAAATAAAATAAATAAAAATAAATAAGTAAAAATATGTACAAATAAATAAAGAAATAAAAAAATAAAATATGTCATTTAAATTAAATTAAATACAATGTAAATATGTCGATAAAAAAAATAAATAGGTAAAAGTAAAAAAAAAAAATAAGACAATAAAAAAGTAAATGAAATAAATATAAATCCATAAATAGAAATAAATAAAAAGAAATAAACATATTATAAAAATAAAAAAACTATAAACAAAAATTGAAATAGACATAAATGATAGAAAAATTAGAATAATTAGATGTAATTCAATAAAAATGAAGTAAACAATCAATAAAAATAAATAAATAAAGATATACAATAAAAATAAAAAAAATAATAAGTAAAATAAAAAAGTAACTGAAAAAAGGAAAATTAACAAAATAAGTAAATAGAATTTGAAAATACAAATAAATAATAAAAGAAATAAACAGAAAAAATAAAAATAAACAAATTCATATAAATTAATAAGAATAAAAAATAATGAGTAAATAAAACTAAATTAAAATAAATAAAATCATTAAAAATAAAAACAATAAAAATATAAGTAATGATAAATAAAAATTAAACAAATAAAAATCATGAAAAATAAATGAATAATAAATTAATAAATCAATAAAATACATACATAAAATTAAATAAATAATACATAAATAAACATAAATAATTAGAAATAAATAAATATAAATATAATGCAAAAAAATTGAAATTAATAAATAAAATTAATAAAAATAAATGAAAATTAAAAAGTCAAAATAAGAAAATAAACAAAATAAAATAATAAGTAAATAAATAAATAAAAATAATAACTAATAATTAGATACAAATAAATAATAAATAAATAAATAAATAGAAAAAATCAATAAAGTAAAATAAATTCATAAATAAAATAAAAAAAAATAAGTAAATATAAATAGTACAAATAAGATTAAATAAATATAAATAAAATAAAAATAGATATTTAAAAATAGATAAATAAATAAAAATAAAAATAAACAATCTAAAATAAATTAAGACAAATATTAAAATAAATAAAATAAATAAATAAATAGAAATAAATAAAATAAATAAAAATGAATTAAAGAATATATAAATAAAAATTATTATAAATAAATAAATTTCAAACTTACAAATTAAATAAATAAAAATAAATAAAAATAATTGAAAAAATTAAATAAATAAATGGAAATAAATAAATAAATATAGAAAAAATCAATAAATTAAAATGAATTAATAAATAAAATAAATAAAGTAAGTAAATATAAATAGCATAATTAAGATTAAATAAAAATGAATAAAATTAATTAGATATTTAAAAATAGATAAACAAAATCAATAGAAACAAATAAATTAAAAACAAAATAATAAACAATAAATAAAGTTTAATAAAAAATAAGTAAAAATAAAAAAAAATAGAATTAAAAATATAAAACAATGACTAAAAGTAAATAAATAAAAATAAAAATAAATAAAGAAATAAAACTAAAAAATAAATATAAATAAAATTAAATGAAAATTAACTAAAAATAACAAAACTTATTAAAAATAAATAAATAATGCTAAATGAATAAAAAATAAAAATAAAAATACAAAAATAAATAAAAAAAAACCAACATCAATAAATAATTAAAATAAACAACTAAAAACAAATATAAATAAATGAAAAAAATAAAATAAAAAGAAATAAAAATAACACGAAGCAAATAAAACACATACACACAAACAAATATACAAAAACACACACAACACACAAATATATATAATATAAATAAATAAATATATATAAATATATAAATATAAATATATATATAAATATAAATATATAAATATAATATATAAATACACACATAAATAAATAAATATATATATATATAAATATATATATAAATATATATATATATATATATATATATATATATATATATATATAAATATATGAATAAATAAAAATAAAATAAAATATATAAAAAATAAAAATTAAAATAATAAATTAATAAAAACTAATTAATAGAACGAAATATAAAAAAATAAAATTAATAAAATACATAAAAATAAAGAAGAGCAATAAAAATAAATAAAAAGAAATAAAGAACGGTAAAAAAATAAAAAAAATCAACAAAAATAAAAAAAATAAATAAAAATTAAATTAAGTAAAAAATCAAATATTAAATTTAAAATAAATAAAAATAAATAAATGTAAAAAGTATAAACAAAATTAAATAAAGAAAATAATATAAATTTATATGAAAAAGTATAGATAAAAATTAAATCAATTAAAATAAATAAATAAAAATGAGTGAAAGTAAAAAGCTAAAAATAAATAATTAAATAAATAAAAATAAATAAAACAAAATAAAAATGAATAATTTTTTAAAAACAAATATAAAGAAATTGAATAAATAAATAAAGATAATAAACTAAAAATAAATCAAAATAAATAATTAAAATTAAAAATAAATAAACAATAATAAATTAAAAGAAACAAATATAAGAATAATGAATAAATTTTTTTATAAAATAATAAATAAAAATAAATAAATATAAATAGATAAATAAATTTAATAAAATTAATAAAAATATATAAATAAATATAAACGTAAAAATAAAGTAAATTAATAAAAATAAAAATAAAGAAATTAATAAAGATAATTAAATAAATAAATAAAAAGAAATAAAAGTATACAAATAAATTAAAATAAACAAAAAAGGAAGTAAATGGAAATAAATAATATAAATAGAAATAATAAATAAAATAAATAAATGAATAAATAAAAATGAAAATATATACATAAAATAAATAAAAATAATAAAAATATATATATATAAAAAGATAAAATAAAAAATAAAAAATGAATAAATATGAAAATAAAAATAAGTAAAAATAAACCCAAAAAATTTTATAAATAAATAAAAAAAATAACTGAAAAAAGGAAATAAATGAAAATTAATAAATAGAATAAAAAATAAATAAATGGAAATGAATAATATAAATAAAAATAGATAAAAATAAATGAACACAAATAAATAAATAAGAATGTATAACAATAAAGAAATAAAAAATAAATAAATGAAGAATGCATTAAAATAATTGAATAATAAATAAATAAACATAAATATATTAAACAAATAAAAATAAATAAATACTAATACATAAATAATTATAGAGAATTAAAAATAAATAAATATAAATCAATAGTTAAACAAATAAACAAATAATAAAATTAATAGATAAAATTCATGAAATAAATGAAATGAATAACATAAATAAAGAAAAATAAATAAAAATAAATAAACAAAAACAAATAAGTAAAAATAAAAAAAATAGAATAAATAAGTAAAATTATGTAAAAAAATAAATATAAATAAAATAAATAAAATAATTAAAACAAAATAAAAGTTAATAAAACAAATAAAATAAATAGATGAAAGTAAATAGAAAAATAATAAAAATACATAAATAAAAATAAATATAAGTAAAAAAATAAAAGTAAATAAAAATAAATATAATAAAAAATAAAATAAATAGTAATAGATGAATAAAAAAAATGACCAAAAAAATCAAAACTAAATAGATAAAAGAATAAAGAAACAATAAATAAAAATATAAATGAAAATAAAAAAATAAATAGATAAAAAATAAATATAAAATATAGAAAATAAATGAATGAATCAATCAATCAATCAAAAATAAAAGAAATTAGAAATATAAACTGATATGTAAATAAATATTGAACAATTAAATAAATACATAAAAACAAAAAAATTAACATAAACAAATAAAAATAAATAATATAGAATCATAAATAAAATAAAATAAATGAATAAAGATAAAAAGTTAATATTATATAAATAAAAATAAAGAAAATGAACTGAAAAATAAAAGTTAATAAATTTAATAAAAATAAATAGATAGAAATAAATATATTCAAATAAATAAAAGTATATAAAAATATAAATAAAAATTAAAAATTAAAATAAATAAATAAAATTAAATAAAAATAAATTAATAAAAATAAAAAAATTAATAAACAAAAATATAAATAAAAAGAAATAAAATAAAATAAGGTAAAATAGTTAAAAATAAATAAAATAAATTAAAAATAAATAAAAATAAATAAATAAATAAATAAAAATAAACTAGTAATAATAAATAAATAAATAAAAATAAATAAAAATCAATATAATTAGATAAAAATAAACAAAATAAATAAATAAATAATAAAAATAAATAAAAACAAATAAATCAACATTTTCATAAGCGGTTATATAAAATAATTTTATAAAAAACATTCTCCCATGTTATCGAATAAGGGTGAAAACTTTTGAGAAACAGGCTCTTCTTCACTTCCCCATTATTTAACTTTTTCAACTCGTAGTACAAAGGACCCGTCCAAACGTCATTGCTGTTTCATTTACGGAGTATTGCATCCAGACTATGTTGATGTACCACGTTAAGAGACAGTCGTAAATAGATGTGTTCTATTCCTTTAACTACAAGACTGGAAAGATTTTCCTTGAATTATTATTGCGGCCCCTGTATGTACTGTACATACCCCTTTGCTTGCTGATTTATCCTTACTTACCAAATATTCCTTTGTTGCCTCCTACTGTTTTTTTTTTTTTTTTTACTCCATGGGAGCTTGTCTCGAAGACGATTACCTTTCAGGTTTGCTTGTTAGTAATAATGTTAGTAATAATGCTGGGAATTTCCTTCTGCAATAAAAATAGACTTAATTTTTAGATATATTTAGCATGGTAATATTCTTCGTCTCTGTCTCTGAGTGATGATTCTCATCTTGTCCTAAAAATAATCTTGAGCTTAAATCAAGCAATTCCTTCCTCCAACGCATGTGACCTTTGGCGTAAGAAGAGAATTTATGAGAATGAATGCCTTAATGGAGTGAAGCTCCTCTCCTCTCTCTCTCTCTCTCTCTCTGTCTCTCTTGTGCCTTTGGTGAGTAGGCCTCTCTTTGACACTTGTGCTGTTTGGCGAGTGAAGGATCGTACAGTGTGGTGATCCCAAATTCATGCCCCGCTCGTGACCAGATAGATTTCAGTATCAACACGACCTTAGCGTCTCTAGGACCTATGAAATTGGGGTTTGGGGACTGGTTCTGTCTGCTGGGTTCACAACACTACCTGGCTCCGCCAGTCCTAAACTGGTGTAGAAGCGGCCAGTCGCTGACAATGCGAGTACGCCCACTTCGACGTTTAACAAATTTCTTAACTTTCCAATGTTTACCTAAAGAAAAATAAGCTTTTTTCAGTCACTTACTGCCGTATATTTAGCTTCAGCGCTCATTCATAATATGCTCATATTTCCATGAGACAAGCCAAGAACGCCATAGCCCTTTTAAGGCAATGCCATTAGTGCATTGTAAGCATTACTCGAAGTTCTTTGCGGCGTCCCTTTCGGCCCTTTAGCTGCAACCCCTTTCATTATTTTTACAACAGCTCCGTTCATATTCCCTTTCTTTTATCTTAATTTCCACCCTCCTAACAATTGTTTCAACATTATTTTCCCTCGCTGAATGGCCTTATAGGTCCCAGAGTTGACCTTTGTCCTAAATTTAATATTTAGCTCTAAGAACGCTATAGCCCTCTTACGAAGACCCAAGGGTGGAAAAGTCCTTAATATGAAATTAGAAAAAGCGAGGGTAGGAATAACGTAGAAAATGAAACGCAGAGTAATACAACATATAATAAATATAATACGCACACTGGTTGTGGTGTAAGAGTAAATAAAATTCCGTTGTATTTTGGAAATATATTAATATCGTTAAAATTCACTACAGTTTCAAGCAAATTGGTCTCCTCTTCGGGTGATTACAGAATAATAAAATAAAAAAAGGAAAGTCACAAATGTTAAGAGAGAAAAAAGTAAACAGCCACCCTCGGTCATTACCGAACTGCCACTATAAACAACAGTTGTTCAATAGTCAACGACCTGACAATATTGTTAAGGTTGGCTGCTTCAGTTACATAATAGGACAGCAGGCTCCCAAACTTATAGTTACCATCATTTAGG
>NC_089786.1:42904944-42906492 GCF_040412425.1 Macrobrachium rosenbergii | reverse complement strand
TTTACAATTGTTTATTCTCATTAATTCATTTGAATATTTTATATTTATTTACTTTATTTATTCATTTTTATTTATTTTCCTTTTTTCATTCAATTTTAGTTTTAATTATTGATTTTTCTTTTCTATTTATTTTTATATTTGTAAAGTTATTTGATATTTTTATTTTAATATACTATTGTTTATTTATTATTATTAATTTTTATTTATTTATTTTCTATTATTTTTATTTATTATTATTCATTTGTATATATTTTTTTATTTATATTTATTCATTATTATTTATTTATTTTTATGTATATCTGTTTATCATTTAATTTTTTTGTTTTTACAGTATTTGTTTTAATGTTTATTTTTATTTATTTATTTTTTTATATATTTATTTTATTTATTTTTAATTATATTTATGTCATTTATTTACATTTATTTGTAGTTATTTAGTTTATATCAATTTATTATATTTTTTATTTAGTTAGTTTTTTATAATTTTACATATTTTTTTTCCTTTATTTTTTATTTATCATTATTTATTCATGTGTCTATATTTTTATTAATTAATTTTTCGTAATATATCGTTATTTATTTTTATTTATTTATTTCTTTATTTTTATCCAATTATTTTTATTTATTTATATTTTTTATTTTTGTTTATTGTCATTTATTTTTATTTACTTATTTTCATTTATTTTTTTTTACTCAAATTTATATTTATTTGTTTATTTTATTTTTATTAATTTTTTTATTTATTTTATTTATACAATTCTTTTATTAATTTTTATTTCTTTATATTTATTTATTTACATTTATTTCTATTTATATTTATTTTTATATTTTTATTGTTATTTATTTTCACTTATTTCTCTTTATTTTTTTTTATTAACATTATATATTTTTATTTATTATTTTTTGTTTTATTTATATTTTTATTTTGCTTTATTTATTTAGTTCTTTTTGTCTTTACTTATTTCTTTTTAGTTATTTTATTTTTATTTAATTTCATTTATTTTTATTTATTTATTTACTTTTATTTATTTAATTGCTTATTTTTTTTTATTTATTTATTTTTCTTATCATTATTTCCTTTTAATTTTTTTATTCTTAATTATTTAATCTATTTTAATTTATTTTTATTTATTTAAAATTGTTTATTATTATGAATTTATTTCTATATTTTATATTTTTTTACTTTTTATTCATTTTTATTTAATTCTCTTTATTATTTTTATTAATTTTCCTTTTTTCAGTCACTTTTATTTTCCTTTATCGATTTTTATTTAGTTTTATTGATTTAAATTTTTCTATATTTATTTGATATCTTTATTTTAAAATATTATTAATTATTTACTATCATTAATTTTTATTTATTTATTTTCTATTATCTTCATTATTATTTGGTTGCGTTTATTTATTTTTATTTATATTTATTCATCATTACTTAATTATTTTTATTTTATTTGATTTATTATTTAATTTTGTTTATCTTTATTTTAACATATTATTTTTATTTATCTATATTTTTTTTACTTTAATTTAAGTATTTATTGATTTTAT
>NC_089786.1:42879944-42902444 GCF_040412425.1 Macrobrachium rosenbergii | reverse complement strand
ATTATTATTATTTCACGTATTTCCTTCTTTAATATTTTCCTTCACATTACTCCTGCCAATGACTACTGGTATATTTTTTCTTTCATCTCTCACCTTTTTTCTCCTAATGCTTTTTTTTATTCTGTTCCTTTCTTTCATCATATTTTTTCTCTTATTACTGTTTGTCAAACTCCTCATGAATATATTTTCCAGTTAATTTTCTTACTTCACTTACTAGTACCCATTTACTTATTTTTCCCTGATTTCCATTTAGCTGCCATATTTTGTATTTGTTTTTCCTCTATACTTCTTTGGATTTTCCTCCTGCAGCAAATAACTTATTTTCTCCTGTTCCTACAATTTCTCAGCTGTTTCCAGTGTGCCAGCAACTAATCTGTACTTTACCTGATCGCGCGAAAAACATAATATAAAAACAATTTCGGGTACAAATGGTTCCCCTTAAAATAATGGCATTAGAATGACCATTTATAAACTAAAAACATATTACTAAAAGATAGCTTGTCACTATCTTTTTTCCCTATCAACCAAGTTATTGTATGGTATTTTCTTTTAATAACTGTTTTTTCGAATATACGCACATTATCTGAACATTTTCTTTTCAGTTCATATTTTTCTAAATTTATGACTGGGCAGTCTTATTGCGCAGTACCGGTTCTTTGAAATACACCAAGAAATCAGCAATGGAATTCGTTTCAAGTGATAACGGAAATTAGCAATGTTTTCTCAGTGACAAAAAGGCAGAGCAGAATGAGATCTATTAAAGGCTTAAACCTAGAAAGGAAAGTGCGAAAGGGAAGAAAAAATAAAACAGTAACGTAGAAAACAGCAACAAAACCCGTTCATTGATTCCCTCTCCCCGTTCGCTTTAAGGTCGCACCCCATCCAAGATTTTACAACTTAAACAAAAGCGATGCAAATAGAGGTTCTTCTCGGGAAGGGAAGGGAGGGGGTGGGTTAGGGTGTGGGTGATGGAGGTGGCCGAAACTAAGGAGAAGCAGGGGTGAAGGAAACGAGCTCTAGGAAAGTTGCCAACGAAGGTATCCAGAAATATGGGCGTCGTTTTATTGTGCTTCCGAAGCAGAGGGAGTCTCCTCAAAAACGATATGCGAATTTCAAGTTATCGGTGAATGAACAGGAAACTGATTTAACCGTTCTGTACAACAAAACCGTTGAAACTAGCTTTGTCTTTTTCCCAAAAATGCTCTAGTCATGAAATATAACAATAGCAAAGGTATCTAAATAACAACTGCTTTAAGTTTGTACTTTTAATGAAGAGTCGGAAAAAGGTGTTTGAAGAATGAAAGATGCAAGACAAAACAGAGTCCAAAACCCGAGAAGTCCGTCCGCCATTTTATTTCGTCTTTTGTTTGAATTCACCAAGCGCCAGGAAACAATTTATTTGCTTTTGATGGATCAAAGTTTTCATTGTATTGTTTACTTTAAATATAGCTGATGTGTACCAATAAAAAACGACAGATTTTTTGCTGTCTCTGGACAACCACATAAATAAAGTACTGGTCTATTACGCTAAAGAAGTCATTATGCTTTTTAAAATAAGCGAGTGATGCAGAAGATTTCGGTGATTGTGCACCTCCTGTCTGTGGATGTAAGTGATTTCCATTGGCCGTGTTGCTCCTCTTTGTTTAGGTCAGTCTCGTGCTTTCTTCTTAATTTAAAAGCTACTTTTTAAAATTTCTTTTAAATGCATTACTCGATAACCTATTGTAGGATTTTATTTGACGAAATGTTAGTAATTTTTTTAGATTTTTAACGAATCTTGAAGTCATTTGTGTGAGTTGATACTCTTTTCAACAGGGGCAACATGGCTGTTGTGTTTGTTGTAAGGATCTGTCGATAGCATAAGAAAAGAATACAAATAAAAATTAACACAGATTATATCCTGAGACATTCAAATGATATTCTGGATGCTTAATATGATTTAAAACATTTTTTTTCTAATGTATTATGTATTAAATAACGGTTTTTTTCCATTAAAATGGTCAAATCCTGCAAAGATTATTTCCAGGCTCTTTTCTCGAGGGCATATGACTCTCAATTTCTCTCCACAACCATAAGAAACTTTTTTTAGATGCTGTATATCAAAAACATATTCCCTGCTACATTTGCGCATTTCTCAATCACCTTTATTCTTTTTGTACTTTTAATGCTAAAATTCTTTAATATTCTTTTCTGATTCTGAAATTCCTCCTTTCTTTAGGCAATGAAAATCAAAGTTGGTCTTCACTGGAAGTAGGTCTTCCCCGGAAACCCTTTCCATTTGTAGGAGTATAAGAGTTCACCAGAAGTGAACAAGAAAATCTTGTGTTCGTCTATTGGCGGTCGAGGGCCTGTGCAAATGTCAGCCAGAACTCCCCGAGACTAGAGGACACCTGACAGAGGGACGCTACAGCAGGTTTCCATCATTTTGTTCTCTGGAATAAGAGTCGGGTCCTGGTAGGATTCACAGCCGATCTGTACCTCAGGGACTTTTTGCTTGCTGTCCATAAGTTTTCCTGTTTAATTATTTATTAGCCTTGTACATGGAAACTTAAATATATTCAGTTAGAGTTCCTGTCTTTGATTTGGCGGTTAATAAAGGCTAGAATTTTAAGCGGTTACGTGAAATAAGAAAGGGTCTTACTGGTAATCACTTGATTTTATCTTATTATTATTTATATTTTTTTTCAAATGTCTGGAACATTATGGATTAAAAAAATTAGGACTTGTACGGCAACATCAAAGCTAAATAATTTCTCCAGATTAAAACTCGTTCTCTAATGTCTTCGAAAATTAGTTTCATCCTTAAATCAAATTTTTGGGTAACTATTCTCAGTGCGATTCTCACTTTAAAGATTGGCTCCCCTAAATGTTAAGAAAATGAACACCGCCTTCCATTACAGATGCAAAGGAAAATATTATCTTTTATATTAAATTAAATTCTAAGTATTTGGATACGTTTCAGTGAGTTGCTGTCGTTAGAATCCTTATACATACATACAGAGAGAGAGAGAGAGAGAGAGAGAGAGAGAGAGAGAAGAGAGAGGGAGAAGAAGAGTGGCGTTGCGGGAGCTCTACCAGGCATTATAGGAGATTTCTAAATTCATATCTCTTCCGTCTAATTTGATCATTTGGGTTTTGGTCTCCCCTCGGATGTCTTACCTTAAGGGAAAACGCCTTCGCCCAATCTCTCTCTCTCTCTCCTTCTTCCGTCTGGGTGTCTGGGACACGGTCTTTTTCCCGTCTCTATTTCAATCGGCCGAGTCTTGCGGATTGTCACTGCTGCTTCTTCTTCTTCTTCTTCTTCTTCTTCTTCTTCTTCTTCTTCTTCTTCTTCTTCTTCTTCTTCTTCTAGACGAAATACTTTCCCATGTCGTAGACGCCTTTAGGTCCTTAAAGTACCCGGAACATTTTATTACTGACACCATCAGCTGGGCTAAAAGAAGGTTTTATATAGGTCATGTTAATAAGGAAATGAATAAAAAGAAACATGTATCATTACCCTTTGACGAAGAAGTCTCAAAAGTAGGGATTATTATATGAATAAATATCAAAAGGATATAGAAATTGTTTATACCTATAAAAACACCTTGGCAAAAGCCCTTACCAAAAATAGTAATAGCACCGAGAGAAACAACGGTATTTACAAGGTTCCCTGCCATGATTGCAATGGTTGTTACTACGACGAGAGTGGTAGGGGACTGGTTGTAAGATTAAGGGAACACAGAAGGGCCTATGATCTTCATGCACAGGGGAGCGCTTTGGTAGCTCATAGTTTTAATTTAGACCACAGAATTAATTGGGATGGTGCACGAACTATTTTTAATAGTGAAGATTGTCACGTGAGAAGATTAGTTGAAGGTACTGCTATAAATATGGGAATATCTTTTGAAGATAAAAAAACATTTACAAAGAAGTCCCTTTTATCAACTGGTTTATTGCCAAACACTATATAAAACATTTTAATTTCAAAACTGACGTTGACCGTGTGAACCCTGATGCTCCACTTTTTTCCACCCTCCCCTCCTCTCTCTCTTTCACTCTCTCCAGATAGCCGACGTCCCTGTGGATGGTTCCGACTATGGCACCTATGCAGCGCAGACAAGTGCAACATCGCATGTTCGAAGATGAAGGAGGTTGGCGCAACTGCCTGTTGAATTTGGAATAACCTAACAACACCCGAACCAGCACCTCCGTGACGGTCAGTTATCTCCTCGCCCCGCCCCCATTTTTTAAAAACTATTCATAAGAAAACTACCCTCTCATTTTACATTTTAACGCTAGCACTGATGAGGAACACTGTTCTAGTGTTCGAAAGTCTGTTTATTTTACACAGTAATATATTTATTATATAACTGTGGATTTTTATTACAGAGATTGTTTTTCACGAAACTGTGAATCTCTTAGCAATAATAATAATAATAATAATAATAATAATAATAATAATAATAATAATAATAACAACAACGCCCCTAATGTCGGGTGTTGCCGTCTCGGCACTCTTATATTACCGTAATAATTCTTGATGGTATGTATACAATAATAACGCTGGTAATAGTATTATTAATGTTAATATTACAAAATTACCGTTTCCTGACGTAACAGTATGGCACTAAAAGTACTATCAATAAATACTTAATAATAATAATAATAATAATAATAATAATAATAATAATAATAATAATAATAATAATAATAATAATATAGGAATGTAATTCGGTTTCATAAGGGGATTAATAAACATAGATAGTAACTTTCTGATAATCTTGCCTCAGTCTGGGCAGCTGTAACAAACACTCGATTGCAGGGTATACCTGTCCCCCAAAGGGAAGATTAAGGCTGACTGAGTTTCTTGATTATAAAAAAGGAGGGGAAAGGTTTGTTGGTCTTTGTTAATTTTGCGGTGGCTGAAGGGGTCCATTGAATGATTGCCATTAAAGCAGAAGAAATTTGTTATTTTTTAATTAACAAATGATCACCTTTTATCTATTTTCAGTATTTTTGTAAATATTTTACAGTATATATTACAGCATTTCATATGTTCTGGTATTTTACAATGTATAAACGTATTATTCACCGAATTTTCACTCTTGTAATATTTTATATTTAAAAGTATTTTCAGTATGACAAGGCATCATACATTAAATATGCAATATTATAATATCCCACTGAAAAGAAGGTAGTACTGTCAGTGTACCTCACGTGGTACACTATAGGCATTACCTGAGTTTCGCTGCATCGTCCCTTCCGCCCCTAGATGCAACCCCTTTCGTTTCCTTTTATCCTTTCATATTCTCCTTCCTCTTACTTCCATCCTCTCTAACAATTGTTTCAACATTATTTTCAGCGGTGAATGACTTCATAGTTCCCGGCGCTTGACCTATGGCCTAAAGTTTATATTCCAGTTCCAGTCCAGTGGAATATAATTCGATATAATAAATGTTTGTGGATAGTGATGAGATTATAATTTTAATTTGAAATAATGAATTTGTGTTTTATGAAAATGACGAGTACATGACATGAAATTGCTTAGAGTACATATTGTTATCGTCACTGAGGTGGCAACATTATATATAATATGACAAAGCCTTCATAATACCAGTTTTAGTTATTTCAGTTGCTGTTGTATGACGCCAAATCAGGCTATAAATCAGGCTATTTACCCTTCCGAAGTCCAGGCCAAGGTACCTTCGTTCTGCAAATTTGACTAGGACCATTCGTGAGCGAGGCTCCCACCTGGCTGGATGGCAGCAAGTCTAAACATGGCTTTATTACCCGTAAGTTGTCGTTATTATACAGAAAAAAAAAATGTAGACAAAATTAGGTTGCACAGGGTAGGGGCTGGCATAAAATTATCGTCCATTACGTTTAGGAACGCGTTTGATTAGTGCAAATATATTCAGTGGGAAAACTGTAATCCCATTTGAATTACACGGTAATCCTGTTCACCAAATGAAATCACAACCACTGAAAAAATCCCCTTCGATCTCATCTAGTGGCAGAAATGAATAATGACATGTCATATAATCAAATTTATCCAGTACCCATCGAGTCCACATCACTTCACGTTCATTACGCTGTCCACTTAAATCAACATGATGACGCTGCGCCTTCAAAAGAACGTGTCACTGGAAGGGGGAGGAACCAGGACCGGGATGCCTTCGGGGTATTATTATTATTACTCAGAAGCTTTTTGTTGATGAATTTGAAAGGAACTCTGAACTCTGATGAACACTGATGATACAGTGATACACTCTTAACCTGTTCCTGACCCGGATTAAAGAGGAGAGTTTAGTGTGGTCTTCTCTCTCTCTCTCTCTCTCTCTCTCTCTCTCTCTCTCTCTCTCTCTCTCTCTCTCTCTCTCTATATCTACACACACATAGATATCATACATACATATATATATATATATATATATATATATATATATATATATATATATATATATATATATTTCTCTCCATGCTCCCCTTTTTGGTGCATCTGTTTATTTTTCCTAAAGACCTGGTGACTGTTGGAATTGCCCCTTTTCAGATAAAAGGCGAGTGGAGACGGAAGCCTGCCGAAATCTGTCAAAAGGGCTAAATCTCCAATAAAAACTGGCGAACATGGGTTGCCAGAGGTCACATTGACTTGGAAGATACTAACATAGAAACCGAGGGGGCTGAACCGCCATCTTGCGATCCCAGTACCCTCTGGGAGGAGAAAGAAAATAAGCCTCCGAGGTCATAAAAGGCGAGAGAGAGCTGACCTTGGCCTCAGAACCCTACCAGTTTCAGACTGACACACATTCACTTGTATGCTCCTTGTCAAGCTGACACCCCCCCTCCCCCCCACCATAGTCATCTTTCGACCACCCAGTCGCATTACCTGTGTATTCCCATTAAAGTCATCCCTCCATCCCTGGTGAAGTTTTGACGAGGCTCTCCATCGCTCCGTTATAGGTAAAGTCCTGATTCGAGGTTCTTTCAGACAGTCACGTATCTCTAATCTTCCACTGCACTCTCATTTTCTTTTTCTGAAGGGTGAGTTATCACAGACCTGACTGACTTAGCTCAGTGTGAATTTTACTGCCAGCATATCGCAACAGAATCGAGTTATCTTGGCACCTTCCGTGCAACCGTCGATTCGCCGGAAATCCTTATAATTATCCCTTTCAAGAGGATTAATCATAGACTCTTCAATATTTGAGCCAGTGCTTGAACAACTAACCACGTGGCAGCCCCCTGTTGTATCTGCCTATTATTCCCCAGCCTTCTGATTGACGTGTTGAATTGTAAATAAATTCCATTTAAAGTAAACCTTCAGCTAAACTGTTTTTCTATTTAGTTTCCTACCTGACCTATCAACTGCAGTCAGAATCTCAAGGTGTATTAGTAAGCCCCTGTTCACGAGCTAGACCCCAGATTGGACCCTGAACAAGGAATACAGTAAGTAGACCAGGTAAGAACATTATATAGCATATATATATATATATATATATATATATATATATATATATATATATATATATATATATATATATATATATATATATATATATATATATATATATATATATATATATATATATATATATATATATATATATATATATATATATATATATATATATATATATATATATATATATATATATATATATATATATATATATATATATATATATATATATATGTGTGTGTATTTGTATGTATTATAGAATATATTTCTAAGGTAGCAATGATATATATGGGTTCTCTTATAAATATATACGTGGAGTTTTGTGGAACACAAGGTCCCTTACACTTAGGAGTGCTAAGCAAATAAAGAATAAGTTTACTTTTGTGTGTTTTTATGTTCATTTAAGTTTTTTTGTGCTTTCCAGTGTGAAAGCTGCTATGGAGTCTTGGGTTTGCTGTCTTGTTTTTACGAGAGTTTTACCTGGAAGTCTAAGTGTTTTTCCCCAGTTTTGGAGAAACCACAGTGGCAAATGGGTTCCTAACCTCTCTAAATCTTCACCTGGAGTCTCTCTTTTAAGCACGAACGCCAAGGACATGACACACGTCATACTTGAGTGCAACAGTTTCTTCATTCAGTATAGAAGTCTTGCCCTTCTTTTCTTTTAACGTGCTTTTTCCCATTTTTCCACCCAAGACGATGCTGCTTTTGAAGGACTTTTGATTTCTTGTCTGTAGTCTCGATCGGCTGCCCTGCCTGATATCGGTTAGACCCCGATAGCGTATGTTTTCTGTATCAACTCGATCCAACGCCCTTTTTTTCCCCAGGGAAGTTTTTGGGTAGGGCGAAGTTCGAGACTGTGAAATGTTTGTTATGTTTTTAGAAGGTGTTGTAGTAGTGGCTTTGTTTTTGTCTAATTTAGTCTGTAACACCCATTTGCTTTTTAAGCAAACCTATCCGTTGATTACATATATAATCCCAGGATGCACGGATAGCAAAGTGGCCTCTTTGATCATCGGAAAACACGTCAGACCTCTACGAAGTCCGACTGCTGCAGTTTCATCATTCAGTATATGTCTTGCTCCATCCGGGTGTATTCATCACACAAATTATACGTATGCCTCCATAGTCGCCTCCGGTCTAACTGCTGACGCATCGTGGTTGGTTTAACCTTAAGACTGCAAACATCGATTCTCTCGGGTCATTTATGTTCAACTAATCGTTTTTCTTATCACTGCCAAATGTTGTTCGAAGGATACAGCGTCTCACGGAACAGTAATGTGGTCTAAGCATTTCTCAAATAGCTGCTATTGACTGAGCGTTTCTTAAATCACTGCCATTAAATTAAGCGGTTCTTAATCACTGCCATTAACTAACTGCAAACTCATCGCAATATCGCTCTTCTTCCCAGGGTCCCTTTTACAGTCTCGAATGTCAGCAATTGTTAGCATCGATCTCATTTACGGAACTGTTCAAATGACCTAACCACTGCCAAGTGTCGAAAAACATTCACACACGTACACACAAACACATACATACATACACAAACACACACACACACACACATACACACACACACACACACATATATATATATATATATATATATATATATATATATATATATATATATATATATATATATATATATATATATATATATATATATTTGTGATGTTAAAAAGTTATTGTTAAACGTTTTTTTTCCTGGTACTTACAATAAAGGGTAAACTAGGGTATGCCACTATGGTTAACGCCTCTCTGCCAGAAGGAAAAACATCAAAAAGTTGAAATAATGCCACGCAAATGCAACAAACCTTAGCAGCCTGTTGCAAAAGGCAATGAATCGCGATGAAGCCTGGATTCCAACAGGTTAAGTAAACATTTCTTGGTATAATCTGCAATGAATTTCATTATCTGCCCGTCATAACATCTGTATTTGTCATTGAAATGCTACTGCATTTCAAGCTATGACGCTCTGGTACTTTTGACCATTTTCCCAAAAGCCTTGATGGAGAGAGAAATGAAAGCTCCAGGCTAAGCTTGACTTACAGCTACATTCCTCCTTCATAAGCGTGATTTTAACAATTGAAAATGCTCTTTGAAACATTCTCTCTCTCTCTCTCTCTCTCTCTCTCTCTCTCTCTCTCTCTCTCTGGGAGAGATAAGGAAATGAATATTAATTCGAGCTGTCTCTAAACAGTTTCATCTCTAAACTTTCCTACTTCCAATTCGAGGTCAGGTGCATTTTGAAAGAAAACATGTAGTTAAATTAGCCCAACATTAAAAGTACTGGCATACTATCATGAAAACTTTAACTTGTTTTTTTATATCTGTTTCTACTTCCTCTTCTATATTTTATTCATCTATGTCGTGTTTCTTATTGTAAAAAAAAATATGATATTTAGAAAATACTGAATGCAATATATAATGTTCATGGAAGAAAACTACAGTGACTAGAATATTTCATCTCATAAGGATGAACTTTTAATTCATGTCAAGATATTCTTAAAATATTATTTTAAACACATAAAATCTATGTTATAACATTCTGGAAGTTACAAATGCATTTTGATACTGCATTATACATTCTTGACCATTCATAACTGAACTACTTTTACGTGTATCTTATAAAACTGTCTGACTACAGAACGATTAATGAAAAAGATTTCCGATATGCCAAATGATAGATAATTATCTAAATGTTGTATTCAGAATTCAGATTTGCGTCAAAATAAACACTTCGAAATTTTTCGCATGAATAATAATGGAGTCTGTCTTGTATATCATTTCTATCGGAAGCTATAACCTTCACTATTAAATGATTCGTGGTAATGCATTCAAACGCTCTAAAATATCAGGTACAAATGCATTTCTGTTCTTGCAAGTTGGAACAGAAGTAAAGGAAATTATTTGAACTTTAATAGCTTATTCATATCTTATGATAAATCAAACCAGACAGTCTTTTAAGTAGTAATTACATTTTAGGATTATTGTTACCTATAAATGTCAAAGACGGACACAAGGCATTTTAACGGAACCTGGATTAGACCACCAAGCGAATATGAATAAATGTTTTAAACTTTTCGAAAAATGACGAAAACATTATGCAAATAGTCTAAATTTTTCGCACCATCAGTATTTTACACAAATCTTCATCAAATGAGAATAGAATGTTTGACAAAAACAAATGCTCAAAAGATTGTAAAATTCATTCCTACCAAAATGTTCTTTTAGTTTGCTCTACTGCCAATAATGACTTCTACTTTAAAATGACTTTTATATATTTTTTTATTATAGTATCATACGAGAGTCTTTGCTGTTACCGCTTTCCTTTATTTTACTTTGCGTTCCTTTAGATAATAACATAACGTAGCTCCCTGTATCTAGATAGATATGTGTCGTATGCAGCAGTTAGCACATACGGATAGTATCCACAGAGTTTTCATATTTACACGAGCGAAACGAAATCTTCGCAACAAAATCAGGACAACGTAGTCTGCACTCGACAGTCGTCATTGACACGAATGACTCGGCGAAATTGCTTCTTGAAAGGAGTAAATGATTCGAAAATATGCTAAATTCTTGAAATCCTCAAATTATTCATATTAGTATTGGTATCATTCAAAATTACAAATGTTCATATATATAAATCAGCTTAAATGACCATTTAATAGCTAATCAGACGTCCACAAAGTGCGGAATCCAAAAAGTATGTGAAAAAGAGGCAAGAGAGAAGTAATTAGCGAAAAAATATCAAATAAACAAAGATAAAAAGGAAAGAGATAAATGCATACATACAAGAGCAGCAATGCAAGTCATTAAAGTGAAGCGCTTATAATAGGGCGCACTAGAACAATATTCCAGCTTCTGTTAAGTATTTTGAGGACACTTGGCAGTTCCAGAGAGTGTGCGTGCAGATGATGTGCAAAGCAAAGAGCTCATAATAGGTCTTCGGGTGAAGCTATAGCATCTGATATATATATATATATATATATATATATATATATATATATATATATATATATATATATATATATATAATCAAGAGTATCCTCCTATACGCCTTCTTCCAGTCAGTAAGTTAAATGAAATGAGGACTAAACAATTGATTAATTTATTTTAGTATGATTCACTGTAGGCGAATTCGCCCCTATAATCTCTCTATCACCACTGCCTTTTTGGGTGGAACCACTTCAATCTCCTTCTTGTCCAAGTGCTGCCAGAATTCCTAAAATTCCAGGTGTGGACTTGATCAGAGCTAATCGTCGCCGGAGGCAGGTCAGCTGGTTGGCTGAACACATGCGTTCCGCCATCTTGAAACCGCAGCCATGTCATGCTGCCACCTAGGAAGAGGAAAACATAATTCCCGAAACTATAAAGGGCCTTGGAGAGAGACGCTCGGCCTTAGAATTGCTCAGATGCCACCATATGATGGATGTACTGTCCCTTGCTCCATTAAACTGCCTACTTCCAACACGTGGCGGGCAGTAACCAAAGTAACTTTTGTTGTGAACTTATTCACTTGCCCTCCCTCTTGCTGGCCCTCATAAGGAGAGAACTTCAGCTCCTAAAAAAGGTAAAGTACCAAGTTTTGAGATTTTTTCGTCAGTCACCTTCCCTATTTGTCTTTAACTATTTTCTCCTTCTTTTCATAATTCAATATACCTACAGTGAGACCTGTATTGCCTTTTACATTTTGTGCTGTTTAATTTGCAAAGCAGTAACGAGAAGTGTAACGTAATCGTATGACATTCGAGTCACAAGAAATCGAGTTCATTCTAGGCATCTTCCATGCAATTCCTCGATTCCTTCATTACAGTGCTAGTTTCGATTGAGTGACCATAAGTGTTTCGATTACAGATTAGGAGTTATTCAGCTGCGGATCTGAGTATCATCTTGTGTGCGTAGTGGTCCCTACTACCTCATTTTCAACGCCCTTTGAAGCGGCATCCCATTGTACTTCCTCCAGCAAATTCCCCGTCATTTGCTCTTCATCTTATTACACCAGAATTGCTACCATTCTTCTGATGTGTTTTCTTTTGTAAATATAATTAATTAAGTTAAACCCCAGAGTTTGCCTAATCACTCCCCTCTTGAAGTAGGCCTTCAGACGTATATTGTTATTTATAATTTATCTGACCTCAAGGCCAGAATCCAGATTTTTGTGGTAATTAAGGTAAGTTGCGTAACATCCTAGTATACCCCATTAATCTAGCAAGACCCCAGCTTTAAAATTATATATATATATATATATATATATATATATATATATATATATATATATATATATATATATATATATATATATATATATATATGTGTGTGTGTGTGTGTGTGTGTGTGTGTGTATATGTGTGTGTGTGTGTATATGTGTGTGTGTGTGTGTGTGTGTGTGTTTCCACAAATTATTTCCTGAATAATTATTTTCTGCATGCATGCACACTGACTTGGTATATGATTAACCAATTTTCGCAAAATTATTCAGTACTTCTGTCAACTGCTTGATGAATTAATTATTAATCAGATCAGAGTCTACGTAGAATGTGATAAAGTTACTGTCTCCTGAAAACGAAAAACAGTCATTGATGATCCCGAGAAACTTCAGCGAGAAATGAAGCTGCCCTCAGCCTCACTCGGGACATGGACCAGATCCATGAATGGTGTAGTCGGTGGGGTATGAGGCTTAACTCCTGTGAAACGGAAACACTATTGATTAGCAGATCTCGTACAGATTTTCCACCCTATCCTTCCCTTCAGGAGAATGAGTCTGAAACTTTAACTATTCTGGTGTAACTTTTGGCTCACACCTTACTTTTGAGAAACAACTAAGGGAAGTTTCAGCAATGCCGCATGAAAACTAAGTATTGTTCGTAAGACCTCATATATTCATAACAATGATAAAATCACTGCAACTTGTTTTAGGTCATTTGTTCTTCCCTTATTAGAATACTGTTCTCCGGTGTGGAGGTCTGCTTCTGCCAGAGGTTTATCTCTTTTAGATACAGTGGTTCGTGGTGGTAAGTTTCTGTTTCTTAATATAACAGTTATGACTTGGAACATAGTCAGATGGTCTCTTGTTTGTCAGTTTTTCATAAATTTTATTTTAACTGAGATATTTCACATTCTCAATTGATCCCTGATCCCCTGTTCCTCCCGAAAGCAACCAGATACGCTGAACAGCAATATGCAGTAAATGTGTCTCGCTTTCGAATTTCTCAGTCCCAGAGGTCCTATATTCCTCAAATCGTCGGATTGTGGGACATCCTCCCCCAGGAAGTCGTCCAGTTGGAACTTCAGAGTTTCAAGATACGATGCAATTCATTACTGCCCAAACAGAATTCTCCTTGTATTTTAATATTTTACTTAATATATTAATGTATCTATTTTTCTAATAACTGATCTCTACTTTCAGTATTTTCATTAACTTCTGATACTATTTCGAATGAACAACCATATCCTTTGGAAGCTTAAATGTCAAAGTTAATGGCCCCTATCGACTTGTTCCATATGACTAGGGTTCCTCCTCTGAATAAAAAAAAAAAAAAAAAAAAAAATATATATATATATATATATATATATATATATATATATATATATATATATATATATATATATATATATATATACATACATATATATATATATATATATATATATATATATATATATATATATATATATATATATATATGTATATATGATTCTATGACCACGTTTATGGACATTCCTCTCTTGCAAAAACCGTCATATTCAGATTTATTTATTTAATGTCTCATATATATATATTACAAAATTAATCTTTTTTAACAAATAGAGTACGAATTTTTAACATGCGCTTTTGGTGGACGGCCCAACACGATGTGTACTTCAAAGCAATCGTTTAGAGTAAAATCAAATTATCGCGCTGCATTACGCAATTTTCTGTCATTCTTCCGTCAACGATATTTTTGCTGAAATATTTCACAACCATTTCATCGTAGTTTGTTACATGCGTTATACTAATTAAGCTATATTTAAATTATATTACCAGTTTCGAGTTTCACGCATAATTATGTGTTTTTTATTTCCGTGTTTATTAAACTCTAAAACTGAACACATACGCACACTCACACACGTGCACACACACACACACACACACACACACACACACACACACACACACACACACACATATATATATATATATATATATATATATATATATATATATATATATATATATATATGTATGTATGTATGTATGTATGTATATATATACATATATATATATATATATATATATATATATATATATATATATATATATATATACATATATATATATATATATATATATATATATATATATATATATATATATATATATCTTTACAATATTATAAAAAATATATATTACAGGTTGTCCATAAAACAGTGTCAAAAAAAATGTTACAAAAGCATTGATGAGATATCTTAATCAGATTTGTTTTATTTACTCAGCAGTTATCAACGTTGTTAATCACATTGCATTTGTGTATTTCAGGTACCCTGTTGTTGAAAGAGCTACTGTTGAATGAACCCCTAAAAAATGGCTGCTCCTCAAGAAAAGGCACAATGTGTGTCATGCTTTACTGAAACAAAATCGGATACGCAGACTCAGCAAAACTACAAAACTAAGAGTGGAAAAGATCCACCGTCATGTCATTCAATTCGTGCACAGGCACAAGAAATTTATGGAGACAAGGACAGTGTTGGATAAAGGGAGAAGTGGACAACCAAGAACATCTGAGGAAAACATCGATCGTGTAAGACAGTCCTTTGATTGTTCTCCTGCGAAGTCCATCCGCAATGCTGCCAGACACTTACAGCTACTCTTGTGAAGAGTTATTCATTCCTTTGTGAAAAGCCAGAGCAGTTAGACATGCTGGAACACTTGGGAGTCAGTATTCCTGTTTCTTGCTGGAAGGGTGAGTCTTGAACTTTGGAATTTACTCATCTTTCCAAGTGTTTAACACAGGCAATGATGATCTTTGCAGTGACTATTTCTTGGTCATTTAACATTTGTGTCATTTATTTTTGTGCTGGGTTTTTTTTTTTTTTTTTTTTTAATGGAGATGGTTCCATTCCTTGCAGATGTTTCGAAGAGAGTAGAAGAGACAACCAGCATGGCATATGGAAAATGGAGCTGGTAACAGGCTTGACTTTAAAAAATATGGATAATAGACTTGGTGGGAGACGGGAATTAATTCCCACGCATTATGTTTTCTTGCAATTGCTTAGTTTGTTGGTTGAGGGTGTAGTTTAATGGGATTCATTATCTAGCACGCATAATTTCATTTTACATGACTTGTTGTTTGATTTACACATTAGAAATAGGAACAGGTCTGGGAGAGAGAGAGAGAGAGAGAGAGAGAGAGAGAGAGGAGAGAGAGAGAGAGAGAGAGAGAGAGAGAGACTCCCTGGAGAGGAAGAACTCAAGGCCAGCGCTACCAAAAACACCTGCAATTTTTCCAAGTTAAGTTCCCCTCACCCCTGTTCTAGGTATTGGAGGGGGTATATAACACACATACACACACACACACATATTTATATATATATATATATATATATATATATATATATATATATATATATATATATATATATATATATATATATATATATATATATCACCATAATAATGATCGTTATCGTACGGATTTAGATAATGATAAAGATAATATAATTACGGTTGAACTAATGATGGCAAAAAAGTCAACTGATATGAACAGTAATTTGGAAAAGTAATAGAGAAGTCATAGAAAAATGACATTATAATTTCCAATTGATTATCAATACTTATTCCTGAATTTTACTTTTTTTATTGCTGATTACTGATTTATTCTGTGAATAGAGAGAAGGGAGTAAAATGTTGTTTAAACAGTCTTCTAGTATTTCCGGACACTAATCAATATTGTTGGCATTACATCATCCACAGAGTCGCCACAATAAAATATTCTGTCAAGAACTGAACTGCTCAAGATTTCATCATATTCATCAGAAGAATTACTCTTCTGTTTGATTATCAATACTAAGTTATTCTTAATAACCTACGTTGTTATTGTTATTTTTATTCAGCATGGGCACATATTCATATTGATCAGAATAAATGCATATGAAATTCCTAAGAGAGCCTCAGAAGAATAGAGTATACAAGAAATTAATGAAGAAACTATATTAAAGTCACGCAAAGCAATATTCAGATAAAAATGTATCATTAAGTTAACAGAGAATAACATTCGCGAGTAGCATTTAAGAAATGTTGAATAGAAAATATTCTAGCGCTGCTATTTGATATCATTCCATTTCTAAGATCAAAGAGCTCTTTTTCTTTATAAAGAGAAAGCTTTTTTTCAGGTCTATTTCCCCAAAACAATTTATATCCCTTGAATTTCCAACGACTCTCATATTCTCCCTGAAACTTCAAAATTCCATTTATTTTGACGCTTTGGCTAAAAGAAATGCTCATTTGCAAAACATATTTTAAACTCCGTTGTCACAGAAACGAAACGAGATCTGATTCTTTAGGTGACTCATATGATGTGATAAATGAGCAGAAATAACAATATTTCTTACTTAAATCTTAAGTCCTAGTCGTCTATGTTTATACAGTATGCCCGATCGGTTTTTTTTTTTTTTTTTGGACCCTCTTTTCCAAATATATGACAAAAATATAAAAATGATTACTGAATCTTGGATTGTCTACTAAGAGCAATCAATTATTCATACTGCCTATAAAAGTGACAATATAGGCGTTATTAGTCCACGGGTATTCCGATATATGGTCAGTACGATGATTCTCATGAAGATATATTCGTTCAATGATTAATCCCTCTCGCATTGCTTTTTTCGGATTTTCTTTCAGTTATTTCACATTTTCCTTTCTTTACCTTGGCGCCTTTCTTTATATTTGTATTTCTTGCGTCTGAGTCTCATTCTTTCTTATTCTCTTTGCAGCATTATTCTTTCCTTGAGCCATTTCTATATTTTTGCTCGTTCTCTATTTCTTCCAATGTTATATTTACGAGTTTCCTTTATTTTCATCACCATTCAGCTTCTCTTATTTATTTCCTCGTTTTCCTTGCCTAAACATTCCGATCTACATTTCGTTTATCGTTTTACTTTTCATTCCACAGTTTTCTTCTTTTCTCCTTTCAATGTTTTAGTCCATTTTCCTCATTTTTTTCTGCGCTTCTTTTTTTACGACACATGTTACTATACAATCAGTTATTCAGAAGCATTGGAGAGAGAGAGAGAGAGAGAGAGAGAGAGAGAGAGAGAGAGAGAGAGAGAGAGAGAGAGAGAAAGCTATTTTGGTCTAGAACATAGAAACGTTCCCTGCCTCAAATGCTTAACCAAACGCTTCCGCACTCAAGGTTTGTAAAGGGCATCGTTGCGTTTAATTTTCGTCCAGTGACCCAAGAGCAGAAGAAGGCGAATGTTTTCAGCGAACAGGAAAAGATAAGTTTTCCTCTTCTGGTGGAAAATGCTCAAAAGAGATCCCTCTCACACACAAAAAATGGAGATTTTTTCAAAGTACATGTAGTCTGTCACAGTAGTATTTTTAGGAATATCCTTCCCTGTAAAGAGTACTCATCTTTTTTCAGCTCCATTTATTCTAGAAACCAAGAACCTTAAACATTAAGATTTTCTTTAAAGGATTTCATTTAAAAAAGGAAAGGACTCCTAAGAATGATTCGGTCTTCAAGAAAAGTCTTTAGAATACTCTGATATCAGGTACTACAAATGTAAACCCGTTATTCAAAAGCGTAAGCCGTGAGTAGATTATTGTTATTATTAGTAAAATATAATAAAGTAATTATATAGGGCCTTCAATGGCAAAGGAAGTTTCCACATAATACATTGCGCCTTTGAACCAACATAATATATACTACGAATAAATAGATAAAAGTAAGACAAGGATTATAACACGATTTACCGAGCGGAAGAAAAGTAGAATTTTGCTGTGTATTTGAGCCATCGCTTTTCATAACTCATTTCGCAGATGTCAAAAGCTCTGTTCATTGTTGCTGAAATTTGTTAGCGATAAACTCTCATCCAACTGTTACTGCAGTATATATTTCATATTCGTATTGTCGTTTCGACAATACGATACGAGGTCATACTGGAGAAGTGTTTATTTTTCATGTCCGTGGTGCTTTGTTGAGAGTGGTTCCAGGAATAATTGTTTTTGTTTCACGTCATCAATGCACACCTCGTCTCTAAACAATCATAACTGTCGTATGTATATGTATGATATTGTTCCTTTAGCATAATTGCTTAGAGAAATATGGAAGTAAGTTGTTTATCCCAACGTAGAATGTAAAAAACAAATAAGTAAAGGTCAAGGCTCACCAACAAACGGCAAATGAAATCGTCACTTCTCTGCTAAAATAATGGCTTTACTGACTGCAGCAGATGTTATTAAAATTTTTTTGTGTAAGAGAGCGAGATAGAAAGAGAGATGGTGAATGTTTAATTAGAATAATCAAAAGTGATAATAGTAATTTTCCACAGAATAAATACGAATTAGGACAGCATTTACCAAAGATAAGATTTAACGCAATTATTCTACTAAAAACGAAATTAAAAAATCCACGAATTCTGATATGACTCACTTTCCGTATCAGGAAATTTGAGTGATACTTTCTAAATTCAGTGGACACAAAGAAGAGAATAAACAGAAAAATATCGGTTTCATTATTAACGCGCCTAATGCCGAAATCTTTTAATTAAACAGGAAGCTATAGACACGCACACACACACACACACACACACACACACACACACACACACATATATATATATATATATATATATATATATATATATATATATATATATATATATATATATATATATATATATATATATGTGTGTATATATATATATATATATATATATATATATATATATGTGTTATATAAAACCATTATGGAATTCAAAATGCAAAACGTGGTCGAAAGACTGAGGAGAGAGGAAATGGTGACCAATCACTTGTGCTGAAGAGAAGGTATGAAAAACCATGACAGCACCTCAGCAGTTTAGACTGTGGCCAGATATGAACTCAATGGACATAAAAGTAAATATGAAAGGTAATGAAGAGGAGGAAGTGATCCCAGGAGGGAAAATGAAGACAACATGGTTAGGACGTCTTGTTGACTAGACGTGTTTATGAAGTTGCATACTTCCACCCAAAATCTGTGAAAGGAGGGAGGGAGAGGGAAAGCACAGCAGAGAGGAAAAACTAAAGAGGGTGGGTGTGGAAGGTGTTCTTGTTCACTGTGCGTGCGAAGTGGCTCTCTCTCGGTGTTGAGGACGAGACATAGACATTTTCGTACTTTCTTCCTTATATGAGAAAGTGAACTTAAACATTATTCTCATGGCCACTTTTTAGGCTTAGTTAATTTTGGTCTGGAGGCCAGTTTGACTCCAGAGGAGCAGCACAGGCATAGTTTGGTAGAACATACAGTGTCAACGGAAAAATTAACGAGGAAAACTACAATCAACAGTGATTTTACCCCTGAACAGAGTTTCATATGTGAAGACGCAGTTCCTATCTTGAGCAGAAACCCAATGTCCGCCGCTGGCTCCATGCCTTAATATGTCATCAACGTATTGCATATACAGTATACATACATTCACACACCCACGCAGACACACATACACACACACACACACAGGCACACACACACACAACACACACACACACATATATATAATATATATCTATATATATATATATATATATATATACATATACACACACACACCCCTTCTCTCGCACATGCATATATACACAAAAAACAGATCACAGATGATCTTTCCCATGGATTTTCATTTTCACCTTCCCCCACCCTTCCCTCTCTCTCTCTCTCTCTCTTTACCAAAAGTGAATATTCACTCATCTCATTTTCCTTCTATCTGTCTATTCCAGCAACCAGGAGTGTGAGGAGGAAGCCTTTCAGACTGCAAGCTCTACAGAGAATTGTTGATCTAAATCCATCCAGACTGACATTCACAAATAGGCGAGTTCGTAAAGGTAGGGTCTGTTAACCACACTTGGTAAACTCACTTTGCGGAATAAAACAGACTACTTATCCTCTCGCATGTTCCACAACATTCGCTCCCTTTGAGGAGGGATAAACAGCCCAGTCGAAGGGTCATGAGATAGACAGGACTAAAAATTCATGGAGAATTTCTTATGTTTAAAACATCACTGCAGTAATTCGTCTTATTGAAAAAACAAATTTTCTTGGAAGCTACACCAAGAGCGTTTTACATCTTTTTTATACTTTTATTAAATTTAAGATATCTAAAAACGAGTTACTGTTATTTTTGAGATTACTTCATTAAATCATGCTCCTTACTTTAAAGACAGCAACACTAATCTATGATCAGTACTGATGACAGAAAAGTTACCTCCGGATAACTAGCTTGTGGCGGCCTAGCGTTGACAACAACGCTACTTTTTTATCATTTGATTTCATTTACAACATTTCAGTACATATATTCCCTTTCCCTAGACAAAGGAAAAATCAACGAAAAATATAGGAAAAAATCTCCTTCGTTCCTTCTTGCCGTAATAATAATCATATATCTCCCTAAGGGTAAGAAAGACATTGGGAAACATCTTGGCATCTTTTACGCCATGGCCAACGAGGCTCCGACTTTCCAAAAGAAATTCTTCCAAAGCAGCACCTGAATGCAATTTTCACGCAGCCCTTATTTGGGGAAAGACTTTGGAAATTGTACTGAGTTTTCTGTAACGAGCGCTCAGGATGAAAACGTTTTTCTTCTGGTTGATTTGCTGGTTGTCATTAGCACCAGCTGGTGTTGGGCGTGATCATCACTGAGTATATTATGTGCGAAATAGAAGAGCAATATGGGAATGGGAATGTGGGAAGTAACTTGTTAGGTTGCACATAGTTTCAGATTCCTGTTGTTAAATTGATTGTCTTATAACCCCCAGTGCCGCGGGTATTACGTTTTCACTTTGTTTACGAAATCTGGCAAATGTGTCCATTCGGTAACGATCTTTAAAGAATATGTTTTCGATGAATCTCCTTAGACGTGACGTAATTTTCGTCCATAGCATTGTGCGGGGATTTCTGGTCCTTAACATTTCACCATATTTTACATATTTTACGTTTTCGTTTTAAATTTACAAAAATCGTATTTAATTTTGAGTGTTCTTTATTCATTGTTGCCTCAGCTGTGATATATCTTATACTTAGGGTTCGAGTTCATATAATTAATTCTTATGATTTTGTTAATATCTTCACTTTTTATTTCTTCATTCATTTTATATCAAGATTTAAACTATTGATCCTCCTGCCTCGTAAACCTGACTTATTCTTAAATAGCAATTTTCTTGTTAATAATTTTGTTTCCTTCGTTTATATATATATATTGTTACGTGTAGGGTCTTGGCTGATCATGTATTATTCAATTTACGTAATTTTTACGGCCCTGCAGACCAAGAATACACGTAATCTGCCACTTGAAGCCAAAAAGTTAACCTCAAAGACAGTCGTTAAGTAGCCAAAGGTCGCCAGTTAAGGGTAATTAACCTTAACAAGAATATTTGAGATGAATTTTAGATTTCAAACGCAACGGTTCTTCCCAACATCGAACGCGAGGCATACAAAAGCATCGAGACTTAAAACTGTGTTGCTTACCCTAACCTAGGTATTTTACTGGAATAACGGGGTTGAAGCTAACAATATACTAATTTGGCTTAATCTAGACTTCGTAAACACATATACCTAAGTGGTGGCTGAAGGAAGAAAACAAAAGAAATTTGAAATACAGACGAAGTTACTAGTCAATCGACGAAGCTTCAACAAGAATCGGACTTAACGTGAACGTCGAGTCGCTGCGCAAACGAGGGACCTCAGGAGTCGGAATTCTGGCAGTCTTCCCAATTCACTAATTAAGATAGACGTAGGAGTAAAAGTAATAAAGAACAAAGAATAGCGTTCGCACGCTCCGTGTGCACCCTGGTTCAGTGACCGCTTTCTCTCTCTAACCGAGCTCGC
>NC_089786.1:42864944-42874944 GCF_040412425.1 Macrobrachium rosenbergii | reverse complement strand
CGTGATTTCTTATTGCTTGGTTAACTTAGGTTTTTGTGTTCCTTTTTTACTTTATATTATTATGTATTTTAAAGTTTTGTCAGTTATATATAATTGTTTTAATACTTTTAGATTTAGTCAATCGGTATAGTTTTCTTACTGTTTCTTTTTTTATTTTTTATGTAATTACATAGATAAGTGACCCTGATGATGAGAAAAGTTACGTATTCCCGAAAGCTCGGCTGTGCCTCTGTTAATTTCTAAGAAATAATAATGTCTGGATTTTAAAACGTTATGGCTATCCTGTTCCTCCTTAAATTGAAGTTTTCTAGAAACGGCAACATAACCAGATATATATATATATATATATATATATATATATATATATATATATATATATATATATATATATATATATATATATATATATATATATATATATATATATATATATATATATATATATTTCACAATATGGACAGTTACAGCTACAGTAGTTTTCATGGTATTTTCCCTCCATGTTTGGAAAGCGGACTGTCTAACTGCCATCTCTCTCTCTCTCTCTCTCTCTCTCTCTCTCTCTCTCTCTCTCTCTCTCTCTCTCTCTCTCTCTCTCTCTCTCTCTCTCTCTCTCTCTCTCTCAGTTTTGAGCTGTAAAGAGACTTGTATTTGATTGTGGAAAGGATAATTATTTATCATGAAAGAGAATTTGTTCATTTGTTAAACATTGCCTATCTTCCTCGTTCGCAAACACATTGTAATATTGTTCTGTTTTTATTATCCACTATCCTTTCGATCTGAATAATGGAAACAAAAAGACAGCCGCATTGAATTCCTAGAGTTTGGTTCATTCAATGCTTAGGCCAAAAGAGGCGCATATGTTAAGGTTCTCTCACTTTTGAGGTGATCGTCTCATACACGCATTTATGAGGTAGCAGGTGCAGTAACTTCCTTCCAGGTGGCAATGAAAATTCACGAGCATTTCCAGGTAGGCTTTCTCTTCAGTTGGTAATGCAGAGTATCTATTGAAAAGCAAAAATTTCGCAGCTATTCTTGGCGATGTAAGGATAATCTCCACTTTATATTCCCCAACACCGAAACAAAGAAAATAATCTAAAATATTCCAGCTGAAAACCAGAATAAACCATACCCGTAGAGCGAAAAAGTAAGAATTATATATGACATATATTTAGGATAATGGGTAAAATATAGTGAAAGGAAAATTTCCAAACGGATTTTTAATAACTTTTAAAATGAGGGAGCCTTTTGCGGCTATGTTATAAAGACCTGGCTGATGGTATTTGCAGGCAGGAAATTTGCATTGCAGATGAATTTTGAGTTTGGTGAGTGCTTTTTTTTATCAACTTGGACAGAATTTCATTACTGTGATAGACAAAGGCACTTTTATTGGAAGATTTTCCAGAAATTCTATTGCAAAGATATTTTGGATTTTGTAGATTTTTCTTGTGGTTTACATCGTATTCTTTCCTGCTAATACTGATGATAACAATGGTAAGATGGCTGATAACGGAAACTGTCTTTAGAATAAATATTGAACGTTTAGTAAAGGTTCTTCAGTTAATTTTATCGTTATTAAATAGCTATTTTGCACAATTTGCCTTTCCTGCATGAAAGACAAAAAGTACTAAATTTCAAGGGATTTGTATAATATTGACATTAACCCCGTAGCATGCACCTTTTGTAAAGATCATTAGATGAATATGCAAAATCATAATAATTCCAGCTATTGTTGCTGTGTCACACTGGTTAAAGAAGCAAAACTGATAGTTCCTCTTTTTTAATACTCGCAAAGTAACTGATGTAGTTGCGCATAAACTTACTACCTAGTCTGCTTATTTCAGGAAACTATTTTCCCTATGTCTTTGCTATAAGTTTTAGCAGAATCTCTTAATAATGTATGACCAGAATGTGATGAATCCCAACAAATAAACTCATCAGGGGAGACCCTCTTGAAATGAACAGCATTTGAGAGAAACAGGCTCATAGTTGTCCATCAGTTGCGTAAAAACCACATCCAATCCTGGACCGGGTTCTCTCAAAGACGCAGGGTTTAATTGCGTCATGGTGGATACAAATTTGGTTAACCTTTGTAGAGACATAATCCCAACTAAGGCCCCTTGTGGACAGGGCTGACAGAATATTTTGGTGTAGCTATCGTACCCTCACTTCAAAATTATCATTTTTCTATCAAAATTATCGTACTAAATCATCAGCTTCTTGTGGTTTATATCGTATTCTTTCCTGATAATACCGATAACAATGGTAAGATGGCTGATTACGGAAACTGTCTTTAGAATAAATATTGAACGCTTAGTAAAGGTTCTTCAGTTAATTTTATCGTTATTAAATAACTATTTTGCACAATTTGCCTTTCCTGCATGAAAGACAAAAAGTACTAAATTTCAAGGGATTTGTATAATATTAACATTAACCCCGTAGCATGCACCTTTTGTAATTCTTTTAAAACAGAAAATGTATGGCTTAGCATTTGCTATACAAAATTAACTTCCTCGTATAATTTGCATATATAAATACTTCAGCGTTACATCTATAAGATTTACTTTTAGTTAAAACGCAAAATAGTTATTAATATAAATTATAGATAAGAAAGTCTCTTTATTGTTCAGCGTAAATGTTTACTAAAAATCAATAAATGGTAGCAAGAGAAATAGAAATATAAAAAAAAAATATGGATGGAGTTGCAACAACTGCAATGAATGTATTAAAATTATGCAGTCATTTAGAGACGTGAGTCACATGACCCACTCGCCTTCAGGATCATCTTTCCTATTTTCATAAAGTTGTTTTCCACAGGGGCAGTATGTCTTCTGTTACCTTACAGGTAATAGGATTTTTGCTTTTTAATTCATGCAGAAGCTAAAATTGCCCATTATTTAATTGCTTTTGTATTTAGCTTATTTATGATATATGTTTTATAAAGTTTATTTTACCAAACTCTTGCGCATTCAGCATTAGCAAGTGGTGGGCTCAGGACATATAGGGCAAAATTTTCACGATCAAGAAAGTAATTCTCCTCTCTTCTTGAAATGTAAACACAAAATTTTACAGCAGGCATTTTGCAGTCTAAACTTGTCTTGCCTTTAAATGCAGGGAGAATTCTTCATTGGTCGTCTCTTCTTAGTTTTTTGTAAAAGAAAACTATTGTGCCGGCTTTGTCTGTCCGTTCGCATTTTTTTCAGTCTGCACTTTTTCTGTCCACCCTCAGATCTTAAAAACTACTGAGGCCAGAGGGCTACAAATTGGTATCTTGATTATCCACTCTCCAATCATCAAACATACCAAACTGGAGCCCTCTAGCCTCAGTAGTTTTTATATTAATGTTAAAGTTAGCCACAATCGCGCGTCTGGCAACGATGTAGGACAGGCCACCACCGGGCCGTGGTCAAAATTGCACGGGCCGCGACTCATACAGCATTATACCAAGACCACCGAAAGAAGACCAAGACCACCGAAAGATAGATCTATTTTCGGTGGCAGCTTCTGGTTTTATACGCTGTACAGAAAACTCGATTTGTTGGGAAGAGGAAGAAACTTTGGCGCATTTTTACTTGTTTAATCTAAAGACGAATAATTTTCTGGTAGCACAACTAAGATAGTGGAAAAAGTTTCAGTGAGCTTCAGGTCGCTTTGCTGATTTTTTGCCATGATATGTCAAGAATTTAGCAGTTAACAGCAATTATCCCTGTCACAGAAATCTAGTTTATATTACTTTATAAAATCAATGCAGGACTGCGACACGAAACTTATTTAATTCGCGAGTATTTCCAGTTGTTGAGGGAAGAGGCCAGCACAAAAGCATTCCTCAAAGGCCGCCGAACCTTTGTTGGTGACGTGTCTCTCGCCCATTGTAGAGAAAAAAATATCCTGCACTGATGAATGACTTTTGATCATCCCTTAAGTCAGACTCGAATTCATCCCCATGCGCGGGTATAAAGAGTCAGAAGCCAATATTTTTGTATGGGCATAAGCAAAACTCCCAGAATCTTGTTTTTCGTTCATATTTTAGCAACTTTCAAAATAAGATATTCAGGTACGGAAAAAGAAAAAGTTTGAAATAGTACGATACCTATAGATGGCATCTTACATCGTTACCAGACGGTGTGTTTGTGTTTGGAATTCCCTAATTGACATGTTTATGTCTGTGTGTAATTCTTGAAGTAACACGTTACAAACGTTTAGAGCATCAGCCATATAATCCCATATTGTCTCATAATTATTATTATTATTTATTATTATTATTATTATTATTATTATTATATTATTATTATTATTACGACAACTGAATATATACACATGTACATATAAAGTCCCTTTGCTAATTTACTCCTGTTAGCATTGAAATTTTCAGAAAGAGGGGATTTTACTGATGTTGATTGAGTTTGCTTATAGTACGATAAAAGTACGGAATTACGGTAAGTTATTTTTTCCATACTCTACGGTACGGAAAAATAATTGAGGGTACGGTACGAAATTACGGTACGATATTTTAGCCAGGTACGAGGTACGGAAAAACATTTGTACCTTACCGTACTACCAGCCTTGCTTGGGAGTCACTATCTAGGAAAGATTCATTTGACTTCCTTTCCCTGTGACTTTTTCCCGTATTTTTTCTGTGATCTTTTTACCCCAGTTTTTTTTTTATTTATTTTTTTTTTTTTGCCTGGATTCGCATAAGGCTGCATGCACAAAGACAGCGATCCAGCAGGCGCAGGAGGCAAGCATTTGATTCATTGATTTGCAAAAGCCAACTAGTCCGTATTTTTTTTTTTGATTGTTATAGGAGTAGTGCAATGTATATTTTTTTTCTATTTTTTTCTATCATTCACAAGGCTTTATTCTTAGGAAAACAGTAAAGGTCTATGGGTTGAAGATTCATTTCTTATACAAATATTTACACGCAGTTATTTTCTTTAAAAACTTTTAATTTAATCGTTGCTCATCATTAAGTCTTTTTGTCATAGAATCATCATAAGACTAATTATGCAACAATTTTGGCTTAAAATGCATTTAGATGCACCTTTCGCTAACACCGATTCTGCTCTCGCATCAAGGATTATGAGACAATCCTGTTGTTTTTGTACAGGGTGCATAGAAATGAAATAACCATGTCTTTCAGTAATTTTAAATATGCACAAAATGTTTCACGGTTGACTTTACGATTCATTTTGTAAATACTTGAAGAAGTGGAATTCATCCCATGATCTCACCAATAAATTCGGCCTATAAGATCTTTATTTTTTTTTATCCCAACCAAACAACGCCTTGAACACTAATTCTTTTCCATTTAATGTTCATTGATGAGTTTTATGTTCGCTATCAGTGTTTGCAAGATGATGCATGACCAAACAGGCCGTGATAACAAAATTTGGATGTTGAAGTTTTTACGTCTCTCGCTAAGGATGTTAAGGGGCCAACTGACAGAGCAACAGTCTACCAATAAGTATGACCAACACCTTTTCTGATACAAGACGTTAAACCATCTTCAAGGCCATTTCATGTGTTACTCTCTCTCTCTCTCTCTCTCTCTCTCTCTCTCTCTCTCTCTCTCTCTCTCTCTCTCTCTCTCTCTCTCAGATAATCTAATCCTTTAGATGGTCTTCGGTTTACATAGTTTTCTTTTTCAAAGCGTGAAGAAACAAAGCATGGAAATATGGAAAGAGAGAGAGAGAGAGAGAGAGAGAGAGAGAGAGAGAGAGAGAGAGAGAGAGAGAGAGAGATTACCTTGCCAGGATATTCACATTTAAATATATGAAAATCTTTCAATGAAACGGTCAAGAATTCATCTTAGAGCGAAAGTCGTCGACGTCTCGTAATTCAGGTTCTTTGCCTTCAGTCATTTCTTCACTGATGACCCTGAGGACGAAAGATCCGTTTAGGTGAAATCAGAGAGAAGGAATAAAAGATTCCGGATAGACAAAACTGCTAACATAACCTTTCTCCTGCCTTCTCCCCATCAGGACATCAGACCTCCAGGTCTCGCCTCGGCTGTTCGTCTTGCATACGTGACGTTGTAACACCCTCCACCAGGTGTTATTAATGAATGGCAGAAGTGGGCAAGAAAACTCGACCTTCAGTCCACTGGTAATAGAGCCTACTCGCCATATTGAAATCTGCCCCAGCGAACCGGTCGACTTTACGAGCCGTATTCTGTCGCATCCGGAATGCCAAAGGATGAAAGATTAGTCTAGGAAAGAATCGAATCTTCTTGGGTCTTCTGGGTGAGATCGAGATCGTTTCTTATCCCCCTGATCATCTCCTGTTATAAAATGAGAATCATTTTTAAGCTGGAGAAAGACTCGAAACAAAATTACAAGCGAACTTTTTTAACGTCTCTTTCCAGGAAGATAAAGAAACCTTGTTTTCGATTATTTATTGATGTGTAAACATTGTGAAAATTAATGGTAAGAAATATATTTCATAGTTGAGCAACACACGTACTTAAAATCATTATAAAATAATTTTATTAATAATAAATACACCTTTATGTTGAGCAGACTCTTAGAATTTTAGCGTACAAAAACCGCTCCCCGCCCACCCTGCCCACACACACACAAGCACAGACACTTACACCCACACAATTTGGTGCTTTTCCAGTTTTTTTTTTTTTATTATATTTATTGGTGCCGGAGTTTGGATAGTGAGTATAAAAGACGAAGCGAGTGTCAGCAATCCCGCATCGAAGATTTCTCATATGAACTAAACAGAGAGAGAGAGAGAGAGAGAGAGAGAGAGAGAGAGTAAACTTGACTTTTTGAGGTATCTCTGGCTACAAGGCCTTACTTTAGCGTTAATTACTGAAAAAAGGAAATTGGTTTTCAGGAATACCCTTGAGTACTACTGAGAAATCCTATTATATTTTTTTGTATATGCCATAGTTGTACGTATACACAGGCAGAGTGCTTGGCGTTTGTATAAAATAATTTTTCAGGTATTCCAAGGACTAAGCCAGTTCTTCTCAGAACTGCATTGAACCGAGTGCAAGAGAGATGTCTGTAACGTTCCAAAAAGCGTCCGTCCATCTTTATACATGTTCGCATTTTTGTTTCTCTTGTAAAGAAAAGTAGATCTGCTTTTATAATACATTGATATTTATAATACGTTGATATTCTTTGTCTAGAAAAAAGTAATTCGCTTATTCTGGTGCAAAGGCTAGTGGGAGGACAACAGAGTTACTAAATTTATGTTATGAGGAAAATGTAACCAGAAAATGTAACCGCTTTAAAATACAATTTAAATTCTATCCTAATGTAAAAAAAAAAAAAAAAAATTACACTTTATCTTTTTTTGCTAATCATTCGTACTGAACGAGGAAAATATGAAGGTAATTGTTACTCTTAAATTCAAGTAATGTATTCACTACCTAGTTAACATGTTTTCATTTTCAACTCACACTTGAAAGCTAGAACAATGAAACACGAGATAGCTTCTATGACAATAAACTCTATCTTTCATCAAAGGAAGGGTCACCCATCCGAGATTTCCACTCGCGTTCTTCAAAATCTGCTTTCCGTCCTTGAAACATCCAGCTTAAACGCACATAAGCATAGACACACACACACACACACAAACACACACAGGTGAAAGGGCAACCCATCTACTGGAATTACTCAAGAATGATAAATGAGAGGTGAAAGTAAAAGTTCTGATAGTATGATAGTTAAGCAGTTGAAATTAAAAGGAAAAATCATTGGAAAATTTGTGATATAATTGCCGATGATAGCACCGAAACTGCAAACAAGTCAGTCTTTCCTAACTTGTATTATAAGATTACTACTACAACTGAGAATCAGTGTTGGGAATCCACATGCTCTCGGGGTTTTTGGTCTTAAATAAACACCATTAAGAACAATATCAAAAGCCACAGCAGTAACTACTTCAGTACAGTCCGGACTAAATCAGAGAAAAATGTAAAATATTTCCATTTAATTTTCCATCCTGATTCACCCATATAACTGGAATATTGTCATTATTCTAATATCTTGCTTTAAATACGCAAGCTTTTCCATTGTCCAAAATAGGGTTTGCGAAGTCTCTGTCAGAAATCTTTATACTACGGTGAGTATGACCTCCGTAAATATGCAAGATATACACGCACACACACACATACACACACACACATAATATATATATATATATATATATATATATATATATATATATATATATATATATATATATATATATATATATATATATATATATGTGTGTGTGTGTGTGTGTGTGTGTGTGTGTGTGTGTGTGTGTGTGTATGTGTGTGTGTGTTAAATATTGATATGTATGTGAAATTTATAATAATCATAATGATAATGACAATCGTAATAGTCATATGTTACCCTTAAAATAATTCTGTAATATGTAATGAAGAAGACAGTTTTGGAGTGAGAGAGTTCTCGGAGCTAGTGTCTAGGAAAATGTTGGTGAGTTTTTCAAACGCCAACAGGATGCTTGCATCTGAAGGTGGCGTGACCAAGATGGTTGTCGATTTGCCGTTTTCCGGTATTATGGTTATTTTATTCAAGGATAATGAAGTTGTTTTGTATTTCGATCTAGTATCCTATTAAAGGATTATTTGTTTGTGAAAAAATGTGTATTCTGTGGTTACAAGTTTTTGCCTCAAGTTCGAGGTTGGAGATGTTTCTGCGTATGTGTGCTTTCACACAAATAGGTGTGGTTGACTTAGACTGTTGATCACTTTGCATTTGAACCTGATAAGTGGACTCTTTAGATTTTGCATTTCACATCTTACTGTTGTTGTTAATGATACCTTTTCTGATAGTTTCTTTTAGTTCCATTCTTTTGCAAGTTCACAGTGTTATGATTTTATATATATATATATATATATATATATATATATATATATATATATATATATATATATATATATATATATATATATATACATATATATATATATATATATATATATATATATATATATATATATATATATATATATATATATATATATATATATATATATATATAAGATGTGGAATGCAATAATTGTATAGAGCAATAAAGAACATCTGGTATAAATAATTTTTGGTGTTTGTGAGAATTTTCACTAGTTGCTCACAAGCTTTCCATCGAACTTTCCCCAGAACAGACCTCTCTCTTTTTTATTTTATTCATTTATTATAGTGGCTGAAATTCTCTACACCGTTTTAAAAAAATAATTATTGTTCGCATTTACTAAGGACTCTACTTAACGCTAAAAAGCACATAACCTATATTATTTCCTACCTGCTGTGACGGAAGTTCTGAACTCGATAAAGCATTGTCCCGGCATTTCTTGTCATGATATTCCTTCTACATCTACCAATAAACCTAAATTCTAATGGCATTACAGAGAAAAAAGTGCTCTGCTTCCATTTATCGTGCAAAAGACGTCGTTTTCGCGTCTCATAGAATGGTTATAATCTCTTGGGAAGTAAATCGTTGCCTTTTTATGCTTTAATGCCGGCATTATTATTATTATTATTATTATTATTATTATTATTATTATTATTATTATTATTATTATTATTATTATTATTTCAGTATATGAAACCTATTCACATGGAACAGCGCACAGGGGCCATTGACTTGAAATTCAAGCTTCCAAAGAATATTGATTTCAGCCTTCCACCGCTGACCCCACACTACAGCAGTAACTGATCATGATACAGAGCCAGCGATTTTTCATCGTCCAGGGGAAGACACGAACCCGCAACATCTGAGTGGCATTTCACGACACCAGCCACTATACCAGCGGACCAGCTAATAGAACTGAATTGGTGTATGAGAACATGGATCATATGATGACCTACTACATTGTATTTTACACAAAAGTTTATTTACAGTTAAATTTTTATGTCAAATGCGTCCTGTTAAACGTAAATGACGAAAGAAAAACAACTTTGTTGTGGACGTTACTTGTATACGATGGTTTTGTCAAATATATGCAATTATTTTATTAGGCATTATCAAATAAATATTT
>NC_089786.1:42793227-42864444 GCF_040412425.1 Macrobrachium rosenbergii | reverse complement strand
TTATATTTATTCATAATTATTTATTTATTTTCATTCATTTCTATTTATTATTTAATTTTTGATTTTTACGGTATTTGTTTTGGTGCTAGGGACCGTTTGTTACTGGACTGTTCGTCCCCGGACACTTCGTTAATGGACATTTTGCTACAGGACAGTTCGTTACTAGGACCCTTCGCTACCAGGCCATTACGCTACTACCAAGAGCTTTTTTTTTTTTTGATTTGTTGTGAGCTCATATTTTTAATTAGATAAATGTGATGATGATAATAATAATAATAATAATAATAATAATAATAATAATAATAATAATAATAATAATAATAATAATAATAGTTTGTCCTTTTGTTATATATAATATTACAATAGTAATACTATATATTTATTATAAAATTGAAATAATATTAAAAATATTTACTGTACTAGTTTGGTCTTATACTAGTTTAGTCTGTATTATAAAATAAAAGAAAAAGTTTTTATTAATATAGCTTCAAATTATGAGCAATAGCTCCAAGAAAAATCCATTTTACATTCAGGGTTGTAGCGACTAATAACATTAAGAACCTCTGCTCAGAGTTCTTATACTTTCTTTTCTTTGAAGGTAGATTGCGCAATTTACTTGTATGATTTTTATTCTGCTGGTCCTTCCTTCTTCGTTTTTCAACGAACGGTCCGGACACCATAAAAAATATGTATGATATTTAGAAAATACTGAATGCAATATATAATATTCATGGAAGAAAACTACGGTGACTAGAATATGTCATCTCATAAGGATGAACTTTTGCAATTCATGTCAAGATATTCTTAAAATATTATTTTAAACACATGAAATCTATGTAATAACATTCTGGAAGTTACAAATGCATTTTGAAACTGATTATACATTCGTAAACTATTCATAATTGAACTACGTTTACGTGTATCTTATAAAACTGTCTGACTACAGAACGAATTAATGAAAAAGATTTTCGATATGCCAAATGGTAGATAATTATCTAAATGTTGTATCTAGATTTCAATTTGCTTCAGAATAAACACATCAAATTTTTCGCATGAATAATAATGGAGTCTGTCTTATATCATTTCTGTCGGAAGATATAACCTTCACTATTAAATGATTCTTGGTAATGCATTCAAACACCCTTAAGTATCAGGTACAAATGCATTTCTGTTCTTGCAATTTGGAACAGAAGTAAAGGAAATTATTTGAACTTTGTTAGCTTATTCATATCTTATGATAAATCAAAACAGACAGTCTTTAAGTAGTAATTACATTTTAGGATTATTGTTACCAAAATGTCAAAGACGGGCACGAAGCATTTTAACGGAATCTGAGTTAGAACACCAAGCAAATATGAATAAATGTTTTAAACCTTTCGAAAATGACGAAAACATTATGCAAATAGTCTAAATTTTTCGCACCATCAGTATTTTATACAATTCTTCAGCAAATGAGGATAGCATGTTTGACAAAAACAACTGCTCAAGAGATTGCAAAATCTATTCGTACCAAAATGTTCTTTTCAGTTTGATCTACTGCCAATAATGACTTCTACTTTAAAATGACTTTTATATATTTTTTATTATAGTATCATACGATCATACGAGAATCTTTGCTGTTACTGCTTTCCTTTATTTTGCTTTGCATTCCTTTAGGTAATAACATAACGTAGCTCCCTGTATCTGGATAGATATGTATCGTACGCAGCAGTAGCACATACGGATCGTATCCACAGAGTTTTCCTATAGCCTATTTACTCGAACAAAACGAAATCTTCGCAACAAATTCAGTACAAAGTAGTCTGCACTCGACAGTCGTCATTGACACGAATGAGCGGCGAAATTGCTTCTTCAAAGGAGTAAATGATTCGAAAATATGCTAAACCTTTTGAAATTCTCAAATATATCATTCACATTAGTATTGGTATCATTCAAAATTACAAATGTTCATATATATAAATCAGCTTAAATGACCATTTAATAGTTAATCAGACGTCCATAAAGTGCGGAATCCAAAAAGTATGTGAAAGAGAGGCAAGAGAGAAGTAATTAGCGAAAAAATATCAAATAAACAAAGATAAAAAGGAAAGAGATAAATGCATACATGCAAGAGCAGAAATGCGAGTCATTAAAGTAAAGCCTTATAATAGGGCGCACTAGAACAGTATTCCAGCCTCTGTTAAGTATTTTGAGGACGCGTGCCAGTTCCAGAGAGTGGGAGTGCAGATGATGTGTAAAGCAAAGAGCTCAATAGGCCTTTCGGTTGAAGCTACAACATCTGATATATATTATATATATATATATATATATATATATATATATATATATATATATATATATATATATATATATATATATATATATATATATATATATATATATATATATATATATATATATATATATATATATATATATATATATATATATATATATATATATATATTATCAAGTATCCTCCAATACGACTTCTTCCAGTCAATAAGTTAAATGAAATGAGGACTAAGCAATTAATTAATTCATTTTAGTATGTTTCACTGTAAGCAAATTCGCCTCTATGATCTCTCTCACCGCTGCCTTTTTTGGGGTGAACCACTTCAATCTCTTTCTTGTCCAAGTGCTGCCAGAATTCATTAAATTCCAGGTGTGGACTTGATCAAAGCTAATCGTCGCCCGAGGCAGGTCAGCTGGTTGGCTGAACACATGCGTTCCGCCATCTTAAAACCGCAGCCATGCTGCCACCTAGGGAGAGAAAAACATAATTCCCGAACTATAAAGGGCCTTGGAGAGGGACGCTCGGCCTTAGAATTGCTCAGATGCCGCCATAGGATGGATGACCTGTCCCTTGCTCCATTAAACTGCCTACTTCCAACACATGGCTGGCAGTAACCAAAGTAACTTTTGTTGTGAACTTATTCACTTGCCCTCCCTCTTGATGGCCCTCAGAAGAAGAGAACTTCAGCTCCTAAAAAAGGTAAAATACCAAGATTTGAGGTTTTTTCGTCAGTCACATTCCCTATTTGTCTTTAACTATTTTCTCCTTCTTTTCATAGTGTGATTTACCTACAGTGAGACCTGTATTGACTTTTATATTTTGTGCTGTTTCATTTGCAAAGCAGTGACGAGAAGCGTAACGTAATCGTATGATATTCGAGTCATTGGAAATCGAGTTCAGTCTAGGCATCTTCGATTACAGATTAGGATATTCAGCAGTGGATCTGCGTATCATCTTGCGTGCGTAGTGGTCCCTACTACCTCATTTTCAACACCCTTTGAAGCGGCATCCCATTGTACTTCCTCAAGCAAATCCTCATCATTTGCTCTTCATCTTATTACACCAGAATTAGGCTACCGATCTTCTGATGTGCTTTCTTTTGTAAATATAATTAAGTTAAAACCCAGAGTTTTTCTAATCACTCCCCTCTTGGAGTAGACCTTCAGCCGTATTTTGTTATTTATAATTTATCTAACCTCATGGCCAGAGTTCAGATTTTTGTGGTAATTAAAGCAAGTTGCGTAACAGCTTTATATATATATATATATATATATATATATATATATATATATATATATATATATATATATATATATGTTATGTTTCCACAAATTATTTCTGAGTAATTATTTTCATGCATGCATGCACACTGACTTGATATGTGATTAACCAATTTTCACTAGATTATTCAGTATTTCTGTCAACTGCTTGATGGATTAATTATTAATCAGATCAAAGTCTACGTAGAATGTAATACAGTTACTGTCGCCTGACAACGAAAAACATAGTCATTGATGATCCCGAGAAACTTCAGTGAGAAATGAGGCTGCCCTCAGCCTCATTCGGGATATGGACCAGATCCATGAATGGTGTAGTCCAGTGGTTCTCAACCTTTTTATTACCACGCCCCCTCTAAGAGCTGGTCCTTCCCTCCACGCCCCCCTTGCATCTATGAGCAAAATTCCCTCCCAGATTAGGAGGAAAATAAAAAAAAAAAGAGAGAAAGAGAAGGAATTTCGAGGGACAAGGAGGGAGGTAAATAATTACAAAATAATGGTTAGCCTAGCGAGTCTAACTAGAGTGGTAGACTATAGGAAACTAACGCTAAAAGGCGATACTTTTTCATTTTTTTTTATAAACTTCTGGATGTTAGTTCCTCACTCTTGTTAAGAAAATAACGAATATAATTCTGGAATTTTTAAATTTTCCCTAGGCCTCGCGCCTCCCCTGGAAATTGCTGACGCCCCCCTAGGGGGGCGCGCCCCCCAGGTTGAGAACCACTGGTGTAGTCGGTGGGGTATGAGACTTGACTCCTGTACAACGAAAACACTATTGATTAACAGATATTGTACAGATTTCCCACCCTATCCTACCCTTCAGGAGAGTTAGTCTGAAGCTTTAACTATTCTGGTGTAACTTTTGGCTTACACCTTACTTTTGAGAAACAAGTAAGGAAAGTTTCAGCAAATGCCGCATGAAAACTAAGTATTGTTCGTAAGGCCTCATATATTTATAACAGTGATAACATCAGCGCAACCTGTTTTAGGTCATTTGTTCTTCCCTTACTATAATACTGTTCTCCGGTGTGGAGGTCTGCTTCTACCAGAGATTTATCTCTTTTAGATAGAGTTGTTCGTGGTGGTAAGTTTCTGTTTCTTAATATAACAGTTATCACTTGGACCATCGTCTGATGGCCTCTTGTTTGTCAGTTTTTCATCAATTTTATTTTAACTGAGATGTTTCACATTCCCAATTGATCCTTGATCCTGTTCCTCCTGAGAGCAACCAGATTTTGAACAACAATATGCAGTAAAATGTGCCTCATTCGAATTTCTCCCAGAGGTTCTTATTTTCAAATCATTGGATTGTGGAACAACCTCCCCAAGGGAAGTCGTCCAATTGGAACTTCAGAGGTTCAAGATACGATGCAGTTCATTACTATCCAAACACAATTCTTGTATTTTAATATTTTACTTAATATATTAAAGTATCTATTTTTCTAATAACTGATCTCTACTTTCAGTATTTCCATTAACTTCTGATACTATTTCGAATGAACAACCATATTCTTTGGAAGCTTAAATATCAAAGTTAATGGCCCTATCTACTTGTTTCATATGACTAGGTCTCTTCTAAAAAAAAAAAAAAATATATATATATATATATATATATATATATATATATATATATATATATATATATATATATATATATATATATATATATATATATATATATATATATATATGATTGGTTCTATGACCACGCTTGGCGGATATTCCTTGTTGAAAACTGTCATATTAGATTTATATATTTAATGCCTCATAAAGGAAAGTATCATATACAGTATATTACAAATTTATTTTTTTTTTTACTAATAGAGTACATGAATATTTAACATGCACTTTTGGTGGGCGCTCAGTGTTGATGTGTACTTCAAAGCAATCGTTTAGAGTAAAATCAATTACTGCGCTGCATTACGCAATTTTCTGTCATTCTTCCGGTCAACGATATTTTTGCTGAAATGGAGGTTATCATTTCATCGTAGTTTGTTACATGCGTTATAATAATTAAGCTATATTTAAATTATATTACCAGTTTCGAGTTTCACGCATACTCATGTGTTTATTTCCATGTTTATTAAACTATAAAACTGAACACACACGCACACTCACTCACACACACACACATACACACACACACACACACATCCTGCATATATATATATATATATATATATATATATATATATATATATATACAGGTTGTCCATAAAGTCTCTTTACAATTTAAAAGATATATTACAAAAAAGCATTGATGAGATATCTTAATCAGAATTGTTTTATTTACTCAGCAGTTATCAACGTTTTAATTACATAGCATTTGTGCATTTCAGGTGCCCTGTTGTTTAAAGAGGCACTTGTTGAATGAACCCCTAAAAATGGCTGCCTCAAGAAAAGGCACAATGTGTGTCAGCGCTTTATTGAAACAAAATCGGATATGCAGACTCAGCAAAACTACAAAACTAACGGTGAAAAGACCCACCGTCATGTCAGTCAATTGGTGCACAGCACAAGAAATCTATGGAGACAAGGACAGTGTTGGATAAAGGGAGAAGTGGACGACCAAAACATCTGAGGAAAACATCGATCGTGTAAGACAGTCCTTTGATTGTTCTTCTACAAAGTCCATCCGAACAGCCTCCAGACACTTACAGCTACTCTTGTGAAGAGTTATTCACTCCTTTGTGAAAAGCCAGAGCAAAAGACATGTTGGAACACTTGGGAGTCAGTATTCTGTTTCTGCTGGAAGGGAAGAGTCTTGAACTTTGGAATTTACTCATCTTTCCAAATGTTTAACACAGGTAATGATGATCTTTGCAGTGACCATTTCTTTAAGATTCTATAACATTTTTGTTTATTTTTGTGCTGGGTGAATTCTTTTTTTTTTTTTTTTTTTTTTTAATGGAGATGGTTCCAGTCCTTGCAGATGTTTCGAAGAGAGTAGAAGCCATACATAACGTCACTGCCAAGTCGAAGTGGCGTATCTCAATAGTTTTTTCACTTTTCAGGAGAGCCATCTAAAGTTTTTGAGCTAATGTTTCTGTTAACTGCCTCGTTTAATCCTGAAGGTAGTAAAAATAAATTTGGCATACAGTTTTTCAAAAGAATGTAGTTTGCCTTAATGTAATATAATTACAAAAATTCTACTTTTTCTTATGCTTAGGGGTTGAAATAGATACGCCCTTTCGTCTTTTTGAATAGTTTTAAATTTCAAAACACTTTTAGTTACGCCTTAGTTGTTTCCTTAATCTGCTAAGAGAAGGATCTGAATTTACAGAATATATTAGTTATGCAGAAAAATGTGTATCCTTTTTCATGAAGATTCCCTTCCTTACCCTTCACGTTGTCGTAGAAAGCATTATTTTGATTACGTCATCATTGAGGCTGTTTTTTTTATTGGTTTTATTAGTTTGTCTGTTTGTTCATTCACGACATGGAAAGTGAACTTATTTTTACTACTTTTTCAAGATGTTTTGGAAATGACTCCAATTATTGCTTGGGTGAACATTTCATGATGTTAGAGAATAATATGCAAAAAGCTAACGCATTATGCATGTAATAAAAAATAATAATAGATAATTCATACTCTGGTGACAATACTTATTAAAACACTTCCTTGAGTACACACGATAAAATCTATAAAAGGTGAATATATATTTTTTCAAAGATTGTTTTTGGTACATAAGTACTGTGAAACTTATTAGTTTACTCGTAAAGATTTGAAGAAATCTACCCCTGACAACTGTTAAGCCATTATTACAAAGTGACATCAAAGTTTCTTCCTTGTCGTTAGAGATCTTAGGGGGTCAGTGTAGGGTTTATAGAGTTTATGAAGCAGTACATTGTTTGGGGCTTCCTGCATCATGATTTCAGTGTTATAGATCTGAAGCGTTTATTGAGGTGACTAATTTTGAAGATAATTTTATCCAAAAACTATTTTGCACCATTTCTTCTCTCATTTCTGTCCAATTAACAGAATTTCCTCGGTCGTCTATTCTGATGGATAGTATACGAAGACTTTTGCCGCTGTCTTAAAATCGAGAAAATCAGGAGTCTGGACTGTCTGAAAAAAAATAAGGATTATTTTTCCTTGCTAGTCGAAAAATGGGTATTAATTTAGAAGTCACATAAAGGTCACCAACATTGTCAAGGGCAGTGCTAATGGCACTGTGTGCAGGGCCACCTTCGTTTTGGCCGTGATAGGCCTTGAAGAAAATTAGGTGCATCTTTTCAATACCTTTCAGTCTACATAGTGAAAACAAGAGCATGGCTGTAATTACAGAATTTTTATTTTATCCAGGACACCCATCCGCAAACAGTTTTACAGTTTTGACCCCGGCAGCATCCAGTCTATCAAAGTAAATACTTAAGCAGGTGCCAGTTTCAGTGGATTCTCGATTTCCTTGTCCTTCATACCAAGTAAAACAATGGAAAGCCTTACTTTGCAAGTTATAGATGGTAAGATTATAGTTAGCCAATCTCATCCTATAATAAAGCATGTTATCATTTGTCCTTGGGAGGTAAATAACTTGCTGAAGGTCAATGTTGCTGCAGTGAGAAAAGGATCAGCATCATGTTTAGCTTCATCTTTCTTTCTCTTTACAGCTTCCTGCCGACAATAGTGGGATTCCATTCGTGGAAATTGATTAACATGTTCAGTGATTGCTTGTCTCCCTTGCATTGTCCTCTTTTTTGTATAACTTGCAGCTCTACCTCCTCTCTTATCTTTTTCCACCGTACCTGTAGACTGGCTCTCTAAGAGTTTTTCCGAGATATTAAGAGTGTTCAGGAACATAGTTTTGCAAACAGGCAGATGCTCTCCGTTCTTTGATAAGGAGTAGTACGAAGAAAAAATCTTCTAGAACCCTGATCTTTCACAGTTCTCTGCTTTACCTTAGTAGCTTTCACAAAGCGAACAATAAACTCTCTTTACAGCTGAAGACTATTGGTTTCATAATAAGCCTGAAGTGTGTCCTCCCTTTCTTCGTTTGAGAATGACGAGCATTTTTTACCTACAGTAGTTTGGTGCAGGTAACTACATTACAATTAGGTTTAAGAAAGTTCCTCGCTGCAACCATTTTCCTGGTTTTGGGCTTTCATACTCAATACCTTATTACCCGTAAGCCTGTTTTCATAAAAGCATAAAAAAATTACGAAATGTGTGTGTGTGTGTTTTAGCGGTAGTTGAAATCTATTATTGAATAAGAAAATAAATTGACTGATGGAAGTCGAATATAAACAGTAAGTTAAAAAGTTTGCTTTAATTGAAATAGGCTATATAGTATGGAAATAAAAAAAATGACGGAACTAGATCTAATAACGTTAGATAAAATACTAGAACTGAAAGTAATATTCAGTTTAAAAAACGGATACCACTTATATACTTGCTGTTATGGAGAATGATGACTAAGTGCATAAACAGATTAACGTTAAAGTGCAAAGACTTTGTTTACTCTGAAGGTGTACAGGGGTAAGTACCTTGTTATGCCACGAATAAGGAGACGAACATTACTTAAAAGCAGTAACAGTTATTTATCTTCATGAATGTAGTAACTGGTATTTGAAGAAATCCATCCTGTTAAATTGGCCTTTGTGTATTTGTAGTGAGAAGTTTTAATTGGAGAGAGAGAGAGAGAGAGAGAGAGAGAGAGAGAGAGAGAGAGAGAGAGAGAGAGAGAGAGAGAGAGAGAGAGACCTAATTCGAAGTCTATGTTATGCAATGTCACAACTTACATCGATATGAATGATTTTATGATGTAATATATTTTCATTAAAACATTTTATAGCGTACATTTTGTTTACACTAAGGCATAAGTCAATGAAATCTGTTGTATGGTAATCTAAATGATATCACAAATAGGCATATCTCAAGATACGCCTGGTCCTCATGTTGATATTGCTCTTTTTGAAACGTTACAAAGAGACGTAACTTTAGTTACGCCTATACGTCTCGTGAACGGTCATTCTTTTTTTTAGATAAGTCCTCACCTAAAGATGATCTAAAACGACAACCGTTAGGCGTACAGATACGCCACTTTGTCACACTATAAAACTCGCCGCGAGAAACATAATGGTGATACTATCTCAATTTTCAACTTTTTTGAGATACGCCCCTTTGTCACGGCAGTGACGATAATTAGCATGGCATATGGAAAATGGAGCTGGTAACAGGCTTGACTTTAAAAGTTATGGATAATAGACTTAGAAAAAATGTGGACTGATTTGGAGCTTGGTGGGAGACGGGAATTAACTCCCACACATTATGTTTTCTTGCAATTGATTAGTTTGTTTGTTGGGGGGTGTAGCTTAATGGGATTCATTATCTCGCATGCATAATTTCATTTTACATGACTTGCTGTTTGATTTACACATTAGAAATAGGAACAGGTCTGAGAGAGATAGAGAGAGAGAGAGAGAGAGAGAGAGAGAGAGAGAGAGAGAGAGAGAGAGAGAGAGAGAGAGAGAGAGAAAGGAGACTTCCGGGAGAGGAAGAACGCGAGGCCAGCGCTACCAAAAACACTTGCTGTTTTTCAAAGTTAAGTTCTAGGTATTGGAGGGGGGGATATAACACACACACACACACACACACACACACACACACACATATATATATATATATATATATATATATATATATATATATATATATATATATATATATATATATATATATATATATATATATATATATATATGTATATATATATATATATATATATATATATATATATATATATATATATATATATATATATATATATATATATATATATATATATATATACATATATATATATATATATATATATATATATATATATATATATATATATATATATATATATATATATATATATATATATATATATATATATATATATATCATAATCATGATCGTTATTGTACGTATTTAGATAATGATAATGATAATTTAATTATGTTTGAACTAATGATAATGCTGGCAAAAAAACGTCAACTGATATGAACAGTAATTTGAAAAGTAATAGAGAAGTCATAGAAAATGACATTATAATTCCCAATTGATTATCAATACTTATTCCTGAATTTTACTTTTTTAATTGCTGATTACTGATTTATTCTGTGAATAGAGAGAAGGGAGTCAAATATTGTTTAAAATATCTTCTAGTATTCCCGACACTAATCAGTACTGTTGGCATTACATCATCCACAGAGTCGCCACAATAAAATATTCAGTGAAGAACTGAACTGCTCAAGGTTTCATCATATTCATCAGAAGAATTACTCTTCTGTTTGATTATCATTACAAAAGTTATTCTTAATAACCTACGTTGTTAATGTTATTTTTATTCAGTATGGGTACATATTCATATTGATCAGAACAAAAGCATATAAAATTCCTAAGAGAGCCCCCAGAAGAATAGAATATACAAGAAAGTAATGAAGAAACGATATTAAAGTCACGCAAAGCAATATTCAAATAAAAATGTATCATTAAGCTAACAGAGAATAACATATCCATTCGTAAGTAGCATTTAAGAAATGTTGAATGGAAAAGACTATATTAATTGTGCATGGCGCTGTAATTTTAATTTAGCAGAATAGAATTCATAGCACTGCTGTTTGATATCATTCCATTTCTAAGACAAAGAGCTCTTTTTCTTTATAAAGAGAAAGCTTTTTTTCAGGTCTATTTCCCCAAAACAATTTATATCACTTGAATTTCCAACGACTTTCATATTTCTCCTGAAACTTCAAAATTCCATTTATTTTGACGCTTTGGCTAAAAGAAAAGTTCATTTGCAAAACATATTTTAAACTCCGTTGTCACAGAAACGAAACGAGATCTGATTCTTTAGGTGACTCATATGATGTGATAAATGAGCAGAAATAACAATATTTCTTATTCAAATCTTAAGTCCTATTCGTCTATGTCTATAGAGTATGCCCGATCGGTTTTTTTTTTTTTTTTTTGACCCTCTTTTGCAAATATATAACACAAATATAAAAATGATTACTGAATCCTGGATTCCCTACCACAAGCAATGATTTATTTTAACTGCCTATAAAAGTGACGATATAGGAGCTATTAGTCCGCTGGTGTTCTGATTTATGGTACGACGATTCTCATGATTATGTTCGATGATTAATCCCTCTCGCATTTGTTGTTTTTCGGATTTTCTTTCAGTTATTCCACATTTACCTGTCTTTACCTTTGTGCCTTTCTTTATGTTTGTATTTCTTGCTTCTGACTCTCATTCTTTCTTATTCTCTTTGCAGCATTATTCTTTTTTGAGCCATTTCTATATTTTTCCTTGTTCTCTATTTCTTCCAGTGTTATATTTACGAGTTTCTTTTATTTTCATCACCATTCAGTTTTCCTTATTCATTTTCTCTTTCTCCTCTCCTAAACATCCCGATCTGCATTTCGTTTATCATTTTACTTTTCACTCCGCAGTTTATTTCTTTTCTTTTTCAATGTTTTAGTCCACTTTCCTCACTCTTTTTGTGCTTCTTTTTTTAAGACAGTATGTTACGTATGCTACTATACACTCAGTTTATCAGAAGCATTGGAGAGAGAGAGAGAGAGAGAGAGAGAGAGAGAGAGAGAGAGAGAGAGAGAAATCATGCTACTTTGGTCTAAAACATAGAGACGTTCCCTGCCGCAAATGCTTAACAAAACACCTCGGCACTCAAGGATTGTAAAGGGCATTGTTGAGTTTTATTTTCCTCCAATGACCCAAAAGCAGAAGAAAACTGGTGCTTTCAGAGAACAGGAAAAGCCTAATTTTCCTCCTCTGGTGATAAAGGCTCTAAAAGGATCCTTCTCACACGCAAAAATGGAATTTTTCAAACTTCCTGTCATTCTTCACAGTAGTATTTTGAGGATGGTCCTTCCCTGCATAGAATACTCATCTTTTTTAAGTCCTTTTAGTCTTGTAACCAAAAACTTTAAACATTAACAATTTCTTTAAAGGATTTCATTTAAAAATGGAAAGGACTCCTGAGACTGATTTCATCTTTAAGAAAAGTCTTTAGAATACTCTGATATCAGGTACTATTAATGCAAAACCGCTATTCAAAAGCGTAAGCCGTAAGGAAATTATTGTTATTAGTAATAAAAATAATAAAGTAATTATATGTGATCTGGATCGGCAAAGAAAGCTTCCACATAATGCATTGCACCTTGGAATCAGCATAATATATTCAACAAATAAATAAATGCAAGTAAGACAAGAATTATAATGCAATTTACGGAGCAGAAGAAAAGTAGAATTTTGCTGTGTATTTCAGCCATCGTTTTTCATAACTCATTTCACAGATGTCAAAAGCTCTATCCACCGTTGCTAAAATTTGTCAGCGACAAACTTTCATCCAACTGTCACTGCAGTACAGACTTCATATTCGTATTGTCGTTATCGATAGTACGATACGAGGTCATATTGGAGAAATGTTTATTTTTCATGTCCGTGGTGCTTTGTTGAGAGTGGTTCCAGAAATACTGTTTTTGTTTCATGTCATCAGTGCACACTTTGTCTAGCATTACTATTCGTCTCTAAACAATCATAACTGTCGTGTGCGTGATATTGTTCCTTTAACATCATTGCTTTGAGAAATATGGAAGTAAGTTGTTTATCTCGACGCAGAATGTAAAAAACAAATGATTAAAGGTCAAGGCTCAGAGACAAACGGTAAATGAAATCGTCACTCCTGTTAACATAATGGCTTCACTGACTGCTGCACATCTTATTGAAACTTGTTTGTGTGTGAGAGCGAGAGAGAAAGAGAGAGATGGTGAATATTTAACTAGAATAATCAAAAGCGATGATAGTAATTTTTCACAGAATAAATACGAATTAGGACAGCATTTACCAAAGATAAGATTTAATGTAATTTTTCTACTAAAAACGAAATAAAAAAATCCACGAATTCTGATATGACCCACTTTCTGTATCAGGAAATCTGAGTGATACTTTCCAAATTCAGTGGACACGAAGGGTAGAATAAACAGAAAAATATCGGTTTCATTATTTACACGACTAATGCCCAAATATACAATTAAACAGGAAGCTATAGACACACGCACACACACACACACACACACACACACACACACATATATATATATATATATATATACATATATATATATATATATATATATATATATATATATATATATATATATATATATATATATATATATATATATATATATATATATATATATATATATATGTGTATATATGTATATATATATATATATATATATATATATATATATATATATATATATATATATATATATATATATATATCTTGTGTGTATTATGTGTGTGTGTGTGTGTGTGTGTTACAGGAGTGAAACCGTTATGGGATTCAAAATACAAATCGTGCTCGAATGACTGAGAGCTTGTACATTCGAGAGAGAGGAAATGGTGACCAATCACTTGTGCTGAAGAGAAGGTATGAAAAACCATAAGAGCCCTTCAGCAGTTTAGATTGTGTCCCGATATGGGCTCAATGGACATAGAAGTGAATGTGAAAGATAATGAAGAGGAGGAAGTGATTCCAGGAGAGAAAATGAAGACAACGTAGTTAGAACGTCATGTTGACTATGACGTGGTTCTGAAGTCACATACTGCCGCCCAAAATCTGTGAAAGGAGGGAGGGAGAGAGAGAGCACAACAGAGAGGAAAGACTAAAGAGGTTGGGTGTGAAAGGTGTTCTCGTTCACTGTGCGTGTGAAGTGGCTTTCTCTCGGTGTTGAGGACGAGACTTAGAAATTTTCGTACTTTCTTCCTGATATGAGAAAGTGAACTTAGACTTTCATCTCACGCCACTTTCTAGACTTGGTTAGTTTTGGTCTGGAAGCCAGTTTGACTCCAGAGGAGCAGCATAGGGATAGTTTGGTGGAACATACAGTGTCAATGGAACAATAAACGAGGAAAACTCATAATTTTACCTTGAATAGAATTTCATATTATGTGAAGACTCAGTTCCTATCTTGAGAGAAACGCAACGTCCGCCGCTGGGTCCATGCCTTACAGAACCTATTGCATATATAAACATACATTCAAAACACAGATACAAATTATCTATATATCAGTTTTCATTTATATATATATATATATATATATATATATATATATATATTTACAATCACACACCACACACACGCGCACGCACTCACACCCTAGACACATGCATATACTACTCTCAGAACACAAATGATCTTTCTCTTTTGATCTCTCTCTCTCTTCTCTCTCTCTCTCTCTCTCTCTCTCTCTCTCAACAGCGAATATTCACTCATCTCATTTTTCCTCTATCTGTCTATTCCAGCAATCAGCAGTGTGAGGAGGAAGCCTTTCAGACTGCAAGCTCTACAGAGAATTGTTGATCTAAATCCATCCAGACTGACATTCACAAATAGTCGAGTTCCTAAAGGTAGGTAGGGTCTGTTAACCACACTTGGTAAACTCACTTTGCGGAATAAAACAGACTACTTATCCTCTCACATATTCCACAACATTCGCTCCCGTTGAGGAGGGATAAACAGATCAATCTAAATGTCACCAGATAGACAGGACTAAAAATTCATGGAGAATTTCTTGTTTAAAATATCACTGCAGTAATTCGTCTTATTTTCTTGAAAGCCACACAGGGAGCGTTTTATATCTTTTTATATTTTTACTACATTTAAGGTATCTAAAATGAGTTACTGGTATTTTTGAAATTATTCCAATAAATCATGTTCGGTTCTTTAAAGACAGCAACACTAATCTATGATCAGTACCGGTGACAGAAAAGTTACCTCCGGATAACTAGCTTGTGGCGGCCAGCGTTCATAACAACGCTGCTTTTTTATCCTTTGATTTCATTTACAACATTTTCAGTACATATATTCCCTTTCCATAGACAACGGAAAAATCAACGAAAAATATAGGAAAAAATTCCCTTCGTTCCTTCTTGTCGTAATAATATTCATATATCTCCCTAAGGCTAAGAAAGACATTGGGAAACATCTTGGCATCTTTTACGCCATGACCAACGAGGCTCCGACTTTCCAAAAGAAATTCTTTCAAAGCAGCACCTGAATGCAATTTTCATATAGACCTTATTTGGGGAAAGACTTTGGAAATTGTACTGAGTTTTCTGTAACGAGCGCTCAGGACGAAAACGTTTTTCTTCTGGTTGATTTGCTGGTTGTCATTAGCACCAGCAGGTGTTGGGCGAAATATCAAAGTATATTATGTGCGAAATAGAAGAAATATGGAATAGTTGGAGAGTAACTTGTTAGGCTGCACATAGTTTCAGATTCCTGTTGTGAAATTGATTGCCTTATAATCCCCACTGCCTCGGGTATTACGTTTTCACTTTGTTTATGAAATCTGGCAAATGTGTCCATTCGATAACGATCTTTAAAGAATATGTTTTCGATGAATGTCCTCAGGCGTGACGTCATTTTCGTCCATAACATTGTACGGGGATTTCCGGCCCTTAACATTTCACCGTATTTTGCATATTTTACGTTGTCGTTTTACATTTACAAAAATCATATTCAATTTTGAAAGTTCTTTATTCATTGTTGCCTGAGCTGTGATATATCTTACACTTAGGGTTCGAGTTCATATAATTAATTCTTTTGATTTTGTTATCTTCACTTTTTATTTCTTCATTCATTTTATATCAAGATTTAAACTATTGATCCTCCTGCCTCGTAAACCTGACTTATTCTTAAATAGAAATTTTCTTGTTAATAACTTAGTTTCCTTCGTTTATATATATAGAATAGGTCAGGACTGCATCTGTACAATTGTCTCGCCTAATTATACTGGTAAAAGGTCCAACCTGGAAAAAAAAAAACAACAAACAGCAGTAAGTTTAAAGTCCAAAATTTGTTTCGAGAGGTTACCATTCACACATACGTGTGTTACTGACACGAAAACTACCTCGGCTTATTGATGAGAGATGCTCATTAGATTGCTGTTCATTTGCGAAGCAAGAATTCCTTTACTCCCTCCTCCCTCCCCGTGGTACACTTGGCTATTCCACCTTTGGCCCCATAATAGGAAGGTTCCCTGTTACCATTTCTCTCCCCATTTAGGTGGGTCATTGCCCATTTGTCATTTATGACGGGCGCGGGGCTATTATTCCTACGTTCTCTCAAGAAATACCTGGAGCCTGATTCATGGAACCAAAAATGGAAAAGTGGGAAGCAATGATCAAATAAACAATGCTCTTCTCTCTCTCTCTCTCTCTCTCTCTCTCTCTCTCTCTCTCTCTCTCTCTCTCTCTCTGCGCACAAGGAGAAATAATCTATAAAATATTTTATCTTTATTATGCACCCGTAAACGATCTACAGTAATCTAAAACAATAATCGGAAAATCGTTTAGATTTTCATGAACTTCAGCAGTTACATTAGAAATAACTGTTGCGATTCCTATCCTGCTTCTTATTTATTTTACGAAAATGACGTCACTTTAAAATTCCATGGAGGTATTTTCTTACAATTATGTTATGCCTTTAACAACTTGGTTGAGAAAATATCCTCCGTCATAGTTTCAAGATTCCCCCAAAATTTATGTTAATATATTCAACATGACTGAGTGTGGCATAAACATTATTTGAGATTCAGTATTGGCCAAGAGGATTCAACGTTTGGTGGAGTAAAAAAAAAAAAAAAAAAAAAAAAAATATAAAAATATATATATATATATATATATATATATATATATATATATATATATATATATATATATATATGTGTATATATATCTTCTGTGTGTAATGATGGACAGTTACAGTTACAGTAGTTTTCATGGTATTTTCCTCCATGTTTGGAAAGAGGACTGTCTAACTGCCATCTCTCTCTCTCTCTCTCTCTCTCTCTCTCTCTCTCTCTCTCTCTCTCTCTCTCTCTCTCTCAATTTTGAGCTGTAAAGAGACTTGTATTTGATTGTGGAAAGGATAATTATTTATCATGTAAGAGAATCAGATCATTTGTTAAACATTGCCTATCTTCCTCGTTCGCAAACACATTACAATATTGTTCTGTTTCTGTTATCCATTATACTTTCGATCTGAATAATTTGAAACAAAAAGACAGCCGTATTGAATTCCTGGAGTTTGATTCATTCAATGTTCAGGCCAAAAGAGGCGCATATGTTCAGGTTCTCTCACTTTTGAGGTGATCGTCTCGTACACGCATTTTTCAGACAGCAGTTGCAGTAATTTCCATCCAGGTGGCAATGAAAATTCACGAGTATTTCAGGTAAGTTTTCTCTTCAGTTGCTAATTCCGAGTATCTATTTAAAAACTAAAAATTCACAGCTATTCTTGGCGATGTAAGAATAATCTCCACTTTATATTCCCCAACACCGAAACAAAGAAAATTATATAAAAAGTTCCACCTGAAAATCAGAATAAACCGTAATCATACTGGGACAATGTAAGAATTATACATGACATATATATTTAGGACCAAGATGTATAACCGTACGGGGTAAAATATAATGAAAGCAAAATTTCCGTACGGATTTTTTATAACTTTTAAAATGAGGGAGCCTTTTGCGGCTATGTATAAAGACCCGGCTGATGGCATTTGCAAACAGGAAATTTGCGTTGCAGATGAATTTTGAGTCTGGTGAATGCTTGATTTTATCAGCTTGGACAGAATTTCATTACTGTGAGAGACAAAGGCACTTTTATTGGAAGATTTTCTATAAATTCTATCGCAAAGTTATTTTGGATTTTGTGGATTTTTCTCATTTCTTTTTGTCTGAAAAGTTAAGCAGATGAATATGCAAAATGTATGCAAAATCATAATAACTCCAGCTATTGTTGTTGTGTCTCACTGGTTAAAGAAGCAAAATTGACAAAGGTCTTCTTATTTAATACTCGCAAAGTAATTGATGTAGTTGCGCATAAACTTATTACCTAGTCAGCTCATTTGAGGAGACTATTTTCCCCATGTCTTTGCTATAAGTTTTAGCAGATTCTCTTAATAATGTATGACCAGAATGCGTTGAATCCCAACAAATAAAATCATAGGGAGACCCTCTGGAAATGATCAACATTTGAGAGAAATAGGCCCATAATTGCCATCAGTTGCGTAAAATCAGCATCCAATCCTGGACCGGTTTCTCTCAAAGGCACAGGGTTTAATTGCGCCGTGGTGGATACATATTAGGTTAACCTTTGGTGAGACAATCCCTACTAAGTCCTCTTGTGGTCAGGGATGACAGAATTTTTTGGTCTACCCATCATGCCCTCACTTCAAAATTATCGTTTTTCTATCAAAATTATCGTACTGAATCATCAGCTTCCTGTGGTTAATATCGTATTCTTTCATACTAATACTAATGAAAACAATGGTAAGATGACTGATTACGGAAACTGTCGTTAAAGTAAATATTGGGAGCTTAGCAAAGTTTCTTCAGTTAATTTTATCGTCATAAAGTAGCTATTTTGCACAATTTGCCTTTCCTGCATGAAAGACATAGAAAATACTAAATTTCAAAGGATTTGTATAATATTGACATTAACCCCTAGCATACATCTTTTGTAATTCTTTTAAAACAGAAAATGTATACCACAGCATTTACTATATAAAATTAACTTCCTTGTATAATTTGCATTTATAAATACTTTAGAACTAGATCAATAAGATTTACTTTTAGTTAAACCGCAAAAAAATTATTAATGTAAATTATAGAAAGGAAAGTCTCTATTGTTCAGCGTAAATGCTTACTAAAATCAATAAATGGTAGCAGTAGAAATAGAAATATTAAAAAAAAAATATGAATGGAGTTGCAACAACTGCAATGAATATACTAAAATTATGCAGCCATTTAGAGACGTGAGTCACATGACCCACTCTCCTTCAGTATCATCTTTTATATTTTCATAAAGTTGTTTTCCACAAGGGCAATCATGTCTTTTCTTACCTTACAGCTGATAGGATTTTTGCTTTTTAATTCATGTAGATGCTAAAATTGCCCATTATTTAGCTTCTTATTTATGATATATGTTTTATAAAGTTTATTTTACAGCATTACCAAGTTGGGCATTCATATAAAAAGCAAAATTTTCATGATCAAGAAAGTAACTCCCTCTCTTCTTCAAATGTAAACACAAAATTTAACAGCAGGTATTTTGCAGTCAAAACTTGTCTTGTCTTTAAATGTAGGGGGAATTCCTCATTGGTCATCTCTTATTAGTTTTTCTCGTAAAAGAAAACTATTGTGCCGGCTTTGTCTGTCCGTCCGCATTTTTCTGTCTGCACTATTTCTGTCCACCCTCAGATCTTAAAAACTACTGAGGCTAGAGGGCTGCAAATTGGTATGCTGATTATTCACCCTCCAATCATCAAACATACCAATTGGAGCCCCTCTAGCTTCAGTAGTTTTTATTTTAATGTTAAAGTTAGCCACAATCGTGCGTCTGGCAACTATATAGGACAGGCCACCACCAGGCCGTGGTTAAAATTTCACGGGCCGCGACTCATACAGCATTATACCAAGACCACCGAAAGATAGATCTATTTTCGGTGGCCTTGGTTATACGCTGTACAGAAAACTCGATTGAGCCGAAGAAACTTTGGCGCATTTTTTACTTGTTTAATCTTAGCGAATAATTTTCTGGTAGCACAACTAGTGGAAGTTCAGTGAGCTTCAGGTCACGATTTGCCATACCCTTACATGCAGGACTGCAACAGGAAAGCAATTCGAGTATTTCCAGTTGTTGAGGGAAGAGGCCGCAGAGCAGAGGCCGCCGAACCTTTGTTGGTCACGTGTTTCTCGCCCACTTGTAGAGTCGAATATCCTGCACTGATGAATGACTTTATGATCATCCTCTAAACAGACTCGAAACTCCCCATGCTGCGGGTATTAAAGAGTAATGAAGTCTCGACATTTAACGAAGCGAAGCATTTATGATCATCAAGCAAAACTCTCAGAATCTTGTTTTTCGTTCAGTTTAGCAACTTTCAAAATAAGATATTCAAAGAGAAAAGTTTGACAGTGATGAAAATAGAGACAAGGCGTTTGTCACTTCAAAAACGTACGATACCTATAGATGGCATCTTACATCGTACCAGACTGTTTTATCGTACCTATACAATAATTATCGTACCTGAAGCAACCCTGCTTGTTTTGGAATTGTTGGCAACTAACCAAGTTTGGGTATCTCAAGAGATTTAGTAGTAACAGGAATTATCCCAGTCACAGTAATTCTAGTTTTAATATTTTCATTGTAATTATGCTCTGCGGATAATGTAAGATGGGCACATATTACTGCGTTTTTTGATGAACACTGAAAGACGTTTCACTTACGTAGTAATATAAGGATATCCTAAAAGAGGGGTTATCCAACACAACAAAAGTGGAATGCCATAAAACAGAAGAATAGAGCTAAAAGCTTAAAATAAATGATGAAGGAAACAACCTTGATAAATAACGCAACATAAGAAAGGGGAAATACCAGAAAAGAAGCAAAAAGAGAAATGGGATAAAAAGAAAAAGCACTGTTCTCTTGCACACTAATTTCCATTCCTAATGCATCTGCATTCCCGCTGTGGAAGAACGCCCAGTATTCCGAGTGTTTACCAAGAATTTCAGCGACTGAGGGAAGGATTTTCGCAGAATCACTAAAGACAGGAATGTTGATTCAAGTGTTGAAGCTGAGATGGCACACACAGTATATAGAGAATATAATAAACAAGAAGCGAACGCTTAACGCATTTATTTAGACTTCCATGATTCTGTTTGGGCTCACATCAGTTGAAAAGTCTCCGTGGGAGTAATGCTGCCTTAAAGGCCACATACTGCTGTACTGTCTCGGAGTAACCGAATTGCATTGCATTTCCATGTGTATGTATTTTTCTTTGCTGATTTCTATTCCGTATTTATTTGTTATTTTTCTTTTTTACATGCGAGAGTTCTATGCAGCATAAGGGGTGGCTGTAATAAAGGCACAGGAAAAAAAGTCACAGAAAAAAGTCACAGGAAATAGTCACATTAATTTATGGCGGCCGGTAATAAAGTCACTGGGAAAAAATCACAATATTTCTTAGGGGGTCATTATCATTATGATATTTACAGTCTATTGTTTGTATTTACGGTAATCCCCAAAGGGCTTGTGCTAAACACGCCGCAAAGGTGGATACATACCGGATTAAAACACTAAAACACCTGGGGGTCAATATCTAGGAAAGATTAATGTGACTTCCTTTCCTGTGACTTTTTTCCTGTATTTTTTTTTTGACTTTTTTTACCTGTGATTTTTTATTTTGCCTGGATTCGCATAAGGCTGCATTCACAAAGACAGCGATCCAGGAACGGGCTCAACGAAGATGCTTCTAGAAAGCGAAGTGTTTGTTCATGTAGACACTATTCTGTAATTTTCCAAATTCGTTTAAAGTGAAAGAGCTAGTTCTATTGGTTAGCGCAAGCATTTGATTCATTGATTTGCAAAAGCCAACTAGTCCGTAATTTTTCTTTTGATTATTATAGGAGTAGTGCATTGTATTTTTTTCTATTTTTTTTCTATCATTCACAATGCTTTATTCTTAGGAAACCAGTAAGGGTTTATGGGTTGAAGATTCATTTCTTATACAAATATTTACAAGCAGTTATTTTCTGTAAAAACTTTTCATTTAATCGTTGGTCATCATTAAGTCTAATTATGCAACATTTTTGCTTAAATGCATTTAAATGCAGTTTTCGTTAACACCGGCCCTGCTCTCGCATCAAAGATTATGAGACAATCCTATTGTTTTTCCAGGGTGCATAGGAATGAAACAACCATGTCTTTCAGTAATTTTAAATATGCACAAAATGTTTCACGGTTGAGTTTAAGATTCATTTTGTAAATACTTAAAGAAGTGGAATTCATCCCTGATCTCACCAATAAATTCTGGCCTATAAGATGTTTATTTTTTTATCCCAACCAAACAACGCCTATGAACACTAATTCTTTTCCATTTAATGTTCATTGATGAGTTTTTGTTTATCATGTTAATCAAACAATGCCAAACAGGACGTGATAACAAAATTTGGATATTGAAGTTTTTACGCCTCCATCTACCGATGTTAAGGGGCAACTGACAGAGCATCAGTCTACCAATAAGTATGACCAACACCTTTTCTGATACAAGACGTTAAACCATCTTCAAGGCCATTTCATATGTTACTCTCTCTCTCTCTCCTCCTCTCAGGTAATGTAATTCTTCGGATTTTCTTCGGTTTACATAGATTTCTTTTTCAAACGTAGAGAAACAAAACATGGAAATATAAGAGAGAGAGAGAGAGAGAGAGAGAGAGAGAGAGAGAGAGAGAGAGAGAGAGAGAGAGATTACCTTGCCAGGAGATTCACATTTAAATATATGAAAATCTTTAAATGGAACGGTCAAGAATTCATCTTAGAGCGAAAGATGTCGACATCTCGTAATTCACGTTCTTTGCATTCAGTCATTTCTTCACTGATGACCCTGAGGACGAAAGGTCCGTTTAGGTGAAATCATACAAAAGAAATAAAAGATTCCGGAAAGACAAAACTGCTAATCTAACCTTTCTCCTGCCTCCTCCCCATCAGGACATCAGACCTCCAGGTCTCGCCTCGGCTGTTCGTCTTGCATACGTGACGTTGTAACACCCTCCACCAGGTGTTATTAATGAATGGCAGAAGTGGGTAAGAAAACTCGACCTTCAGTCCACTGGTAATAGAGCCTACTCGCCATATTGAAATCTGCCCCAGCGAACCGGTCGACTTTTCGAGCCGTATTCTGTCGCATCCAGGATGCCAAAGGATGAAAGATTTGTCTAGGAAAGAATCGGATCTTCTTGGGTCTTCTGGGTGAGATCGAAATCGTTTCTTATCCTCCTGATCATCTCCTGTTATAAAATGAGAATCATTTTGAAGCTGGAGAACGACTCGGAAACGAAATTGCAAACGAACTTTTTTAACGTCTTTTTCCAGGAAGATAAAGAAACCTTGTTTTTATATTATTTATTGATGTGTAAACATTGTGAAAATTAATAGTTGAAAATAAAGCAGAGCAAATTTGATATGTTTCATAGTTAAGCAACACACTTAACTTAAAATCATTATAAAATAATTTTATTAATGATAAATGTACACCTTTATGTAGAGCAGACTGTTAGGATCTTAGCATATAAACTCCCCCCCACCACATACACACAAGCAGAGACACTTACACCCACACAATTTGGTGCTTTTCCAGTTTTTTTTTATTATATTTATTGGTGCCGGACTTTAGATAATGAGTATAAAAGACGAAGTGAGTGTCAGCAATCCCACATAGAAGATTTCTCGTGTGAACTAAACAGAAGAGAGAGAGAGAGAGAGAGAGAGAGAGAGAGAGAGAGAGAGAATAAACTTGGACTTTTCAGGTATTTCAGGCCACAAGGGCCTTACTTTAGCGTCAGTTACTAAAAAAAAGCAATTTGGTTGTCAGGAATACCCTTGAGTACTACTGAGAAATCCTATTATATTTTTTTTCTATGGCATAGTTGTACGTACACACAGGCAGAGTTCTTGGCTTTTGTAAAATAATGTTTTTCAGGTATTCCCAGGACTAGAGCAGTTCTTCTCAGAAATGCATTGAACCGAGAGCAAGAGAGATGTCTGTAACGTTCCAAAAGCTACGTCCATCTTTATACATGTTCGCATTTTTTTTCTCTTTTAAAGAAAAAGATCTGCTTTTATAATACATTGATATTTATAATACGTTGATATTCTTTGTCTAGAAAAAGGGTAATTCGCTTATTCTGGTGCAAAGGCTAGTGGGAGGACAACAGAGTTACTAAATTTATGTTATGAGGAAAATGTAACCAGAAAATGTAACTATTTAAAATACAATTTAAATTTATCATAATGTAAAAAAAAAATTACACTTTATCTTTTTTTTGCAAATCATTCTGGTACTGAACGAGGAAAAAATGAAGGTAATTGTTACTCTTAAATTCAAGTAATGTATTCACTACCTAGTTAACATGTTTTTCATTTTCAACTCACACTTGAAAGCTAGAACAGTGAAACACGAGATAGCTGCTATGACAATAAACTCTATCTTTCATCAAAGGAAGGGTCACCCATCCGAGATTTCCACTTGCGTTCTTCAAAATCTGCTTTCCGTCCTTGAAATATCCAGCTTAAACGCACATAAGCATAGACACACACACACACACAAAAAAACACACAGGTGAAAGGGCAACCCATCTCTGGAATTACTCAAGAATGATAAATGAGAGGTGAAAGTAAAAGTTCTGATAGTATGATAGTTAAACAGTTGAAATTAAAAGGAAAAATCATTGGAAAATTTTTGATATAATTGCCGATGATAGCAGGAAACTGCAAACAAGTCAGTCTTTCCTAACTTGTATTATAAGATTACTACTACAACTGAGAATCAGTGTTGGGAATCCACATGCTCTCCTCCTCCGTTTTTGGTCTTAAATAAAATCACCATTAAGAACAATATCAAAAGCCACAGCAGTAACTACTTCAGTACAGTCCGGACAAAAAGAGAAAAATGTAAAATATTTCCATTTAATTTTCCATCCTGATTCACCCATATAACTGGAATATTGTCATTATTCTAATATCTTGCTTTAAATACAGAAAAATGCAAGCTTTTCCATTGTCCAAAATAGGGTTTGCGAAGTCTCTGTCAGAAATCTTTATACTACAAAATGAGTATGACCTCTGTAAATATGTAAGATATACATCACACTATCAGATACACACACACACATATAAATTATATTATATATATATATATATATATATATATATATATATATATATATATATATATATATATATATATATGTGTGTGTGTGTGTGTGTGTGTGTGTGTGTGTGTGTGTGTGTGTATGTGTGTGTGTGTTAAATATTGATATGTATGTGAAATTTATAATAATGATAATGATAATGACAATCGTAATAGTCATATTGTTACCCTTAAAATAATTCTGTAATATGTAATGAAGAAGACAGTTTTGGAGTGAGAGAGTTCTCGAGCTAGTGTCTAGGAAAATGTTGGTGAGTTTTTCAAACGCCAACAGGATGCTTGCATCTGAAGGTGGCGTGATCAAGATGGTTGTCGATTTGCCGTTTTCCGGTATTATGGTTATTTTATTCAAGGATAATGAAGTTGTTTTGTATTTCGATCTAGTATCCTATTAAAGGATTATTTGTTTGTGAAAAAATGTGTATACTGTGGTTACAAGTTTTTGCCTCAAGTTCGAGGTTGGAGATGTTTCTGCGTATGTGTGCTTTCACACAAATAGGGTGTGGTTGACTTAGACTGTTGATCACTTTGCATTTGAACCTGATAACTGGACTCTTTAGATTTTGCATTTCACATCTTACTGTTGTTGTTAATGATACCTTTTCTGATAGTTTCTTTTAGTTCCATTCTTTGCAAGTTCACAGTGCTTATGAATTTATATATATATATATATATATATATATATATATATATATATATATATATATATATATATATATATATATATATATATATATATATATATATATATATATATATATATATATATATATATATATATATATATATATATATATATATATTATATATATATAAGATGCAATGCAATAATTGTATAGAGCAATAAAGAACATCTGGTATAAATAATTTTTGGTGTTTGTGAGAATTTTCACTAGTTGCTCACAAGCTTTCCATCGAACTTTCCCAGAACAGACCTCTCTTTTTTATTTTATTCATTTATTATAGTGGCTGAAATTTCTCTACACCGTTTTAAAAAAATAATTATTGTTCGCATTTACTAAGGACTCTACTTAACGCTAAAAAGCACATAACCTATATTATTTCCTACCTGCTGTGACGGAAGTTCTGAACTCGATAAAGCATTGTCCCGGCATTTCTTGTCATGATATTCCTTCTACATCTACCAATAAACCTAAATTCTAATGGCATTACAGAGAAAAAAGTGCTCTGCTTCCATTTATCGTGCAAAAGACGTCGTTTTCGCGTCTCATAGAATGGTTATAATCTCTTGGAAGTAAATCGTTGCCTTTTTTATGCTTTAATGCCGGCATTATTATTATTATTATTATTATTATTATTATTATTATTATTATTATTATTATTATTATTATTATTATTATTATTTCAGTATATGAAACCTATTCACATGGAACAGCGCACAGGGGCCATTGACTTGAAATTCAAGCTTCCAAAGAATATTGATTTCAGCCTTCCACCGCTGACCCCACACTACAGCAGTAACTGATCACGATACAGAGCCAGCGATTTTTCATCGTCCCGGGGAAGACACGAACCCGCAACATCTGAGTGGCATTTCACGACACCAGCCACTATACCAGCGGACCAGCTAATAGAACTGAATTGGTGTATGAGAACATGGATCATATGATGACCTACTACATTGTATTTTACACAAAAGTTTATTTACAGTTAAATTTTATGTCAAATGCGTCCTGTTAAACGTAAATGACGAAAGAAAAACAACTTTGTTGTGGACGTTACTTGTATACGATGGTTTTGTCAAATATATGCAATTATTTTATTAGGCATTATCAAATAAATATTTTTAAGAGTTTTTTCCCAGAAAAGCTTAAATTTAGAGGACTCTCAAGAACAATATCTACTCCTTTGTTAGGTTTCAGTTCTGTAATTTGCTTTTTTGAATTTCAGGTGTTCAACGTACCTTCTTGAAGATTTAGGGATATAATGATTATTACTCCAGGTTGGGAATGCAGATAATCTATTCACCTGACAGAACATCATCTGATAGAAGTTATTATTTTGAATACATCACCAAACCGTTATTTGCAATGCGCCTTTTTCCAGGTTAGAAAAAATGGTATGACATTTTTCGCTTTTAAATCACTGGAAGGCAAAAGCCCAAAATATGTTGAAAAATATGAACACAACTCAATTTTTGCAAAATGGCGACACAATAATATTAAACAACGAGGCTGAACGTTTTTCCTGCAACCTGTTTCGGGTGTCGTGAATTTCTTATAATACAAACAGAAGGCGCACTGCACTCACTGCCATTTCAAAGACTAGAATAAAAGGAACTTTTTCAATTCCAGTTCCGGGTATATCCCCACCGGACTTATGAATGAAATAACAAAGAAAAGAGCATTTCGATTTGGATTCTCACAACAGGTCAAATATTTTAATGTTTGGTGATGCATTAGATCAGGTCATCTTTCAGTCTTTTCTTTTGGTTTTAGTCTGTTATTAATCATTAATTGTTCTTCTTACTTCTCCTCCGTAACCTTGTTATCAAAATCTAACTCTTTTTTTATTTTAAGGAAAATCTATTGAGTAAAAAAATCATAGGAAAATCACTTGGAGTGAGGAAAAGCATTTCGGCTGTGCTAAAAGGAAATAGTGCCATTTTTCGTCCAATATTTCGTCTGGAATTTTGTTTGCTTTTCATGACGTACCATCACAGCATCCCGAATATAGTAAAAGATGGAAAATTTTCTTAAACAAAGTTGTTTCATTCTGGAACACTTCTAAAACGTCATATCACTGACTGTCAGAACCTGATCACCTTCACGATATATTCAAAGACGACGTCGAATAGACATTTCTTGGTCTGTTTTATCCAGCAATCAATTTCAATGCTTGGTGGAAAAAAGAAAGCGCCATGACATTAGGGGCAAATATGATTATTATATCACAGGAAGAGAACAGTAATTATCTTACGCTAGACTTTAAGTGGAAGAAGAACTATTACCTAAATCTCTTTAGTATAATAATAATAATAATAATAATAATAATAATAATAATAATAATAATAATAATAATAATAATAATAATTATTATTATTATTATTATTATTATTATTATTATTATTATTATTATTATTATTATTATTATTATTATTATTATTCGGCAGGAAAAGAGGATCAGGGGTCAATTGTGAATGTGAAAGGTTTCTGGTAAAGTACAACTTAAAATTTGATAAACAAGAGATCATCTGTCAATAGCCAAGTCATTGCTCGTAATGCTAGGAAGCAGAAACTTACCGTCACGCGCCATTCTATCTAAAAGAGATAAACCTCAGGCAGAAGTAGACATACTTACCAGGGAAAATTATTCCAGTAAAGGAAGGACATATTACCTAAAACAGGGTGCGATGATTTTATCACTATTATAAGTATTTGAGGCCTTCCGCGCGGTATTTCTTGTTTTTCAAAAGTAAGATGTGAGTCCAAAGTTACACTAAGCATAGTTAAAGCTTCAGATTCACTCAGCTGAGTCCCATAGTATGGAAAATCGGTACGGGACCTATAGCGTTTTCGTTTTACTGGAGTTCAGCCTTAGACTCCACCGAATACTCTTCACTTATCCGCTCCAAGTCATGATAGAGACTAAGGGCCTCTTCATTTCTCACAAGTGGAGACTTTACTACACCCATAAGTGCTGCATTTTCGGCATATGAACAATCTTGTTTTCCAGGCCAAATACCATATCACTTGTAAACACTAAAAATAACAGTGAACCAAGATCACAACCTCTTGGAAGACCAGACCTGATGGGTCTTAGCTCGCGAAAGATCCCATCATCAGCAACTCGCTGCTGCCTCCCTGAAAGAAAATCTTGTAGAAATACTAAATCGCATTCACTCACTCCAAGATTCTGATGTTCAAAATAAGAGTGCCTTATGAATTGTCTTATGGAATTCTCTAGGCAAGAAAACCAAACTTTGATTAACTACGCCTAATAAAGGTTGATATGGGGTAATATAATATTTATTATTAAGAAAAAACTTGCAAAAGAAAATGACCTGAAGAATCAAAGAAAAAAAATAGACGGAAAAGAGTACAAACTCCTCGAAATCAAGGGAAAGGATCAGAGGTTTCTCTCTAGGTAAAATTGTCTTTAGAAATTCAGAGTGACGTCATACAAATACAAGAGAAGAGAGACCACGTTATTTATCCTCCTTAATGAATTTTTAAGAATCGATCTGAAAAGAAGTTTTTCTTGCCTTTTTGGATTATATAATATATATATATATATATATATATATATATATATATATATATATATATATATATATATATATATATATATATATATATATATATATATATATATATATACATATATATATATATGCATGTGATTTAAGAGACCGATGAATATTTATCCTCCTTAATGAATTTTTAAGAATCGATATATAAAAATATTTATATATATATATATATATATATATTTATATATATATATATATATATATATATATATATATATATATATATATATATATATATATATATATATATATATATATATATATATATATATATATATATATATATATATATATATTTGACATCTTAGAAGATCCTGGAAATAGACCAAGGCTTTTTGTCTGAATTCTTTCCTTCTAAAACTTTGTTCGTTTCACACTGTGATAATAAGGAAGAATTTCGTGGGTATGTAAGCAACGTAACAACACATGTGATCATGTACAGAAAAAAAGAAAAAAAAAATACGAGATATTTTTATTCCTTTTCAGTATCGAAGAAAGAAAAGAGCCAGCGTCTCTGGCACTATCCAAGCTGGTATTAGAAAGTCCTGCAAGACCTCTTAATGGCGTCCTGGCTAGGAATCGACCGTGTACGTAACAAAGAATTCGAATTGCGAGGAAACAAAGTAAAAATCACATGAATACCTTACTCAGAAACGCATGAGCGCCTACGTTAACTATTGAATATCTGGTACATATTCTCACAAGCACCTTACCAAGAATCGCTCGAGTAACAAACGAAGTTTTGAGTAGTGTGTCTGGCAAACAATGAAGATTGTGTAGTTAACAAAGATCTGATAATTGGGATATCAAGTGTACTTTATCGTTCTCTTCTGTTTGATTATAACTTAGTGACCATGAAAAGTACCCATGAAGATCTTTGCACGTAGAGCAAAACGAAATTATTATTAGTGAAACAGAGATCCGATAATATAAAGGAAATTGGCAATCGAGTAATGAATGACAAAATATCTGGGAAACATGCAATACGATGAAACATTTGTAAAATATTACGCAAATACATATATGGAACTATAACAGTGGTACAGCAGCATGCAAACGAAGAATTAAGGGGAAAATGACTTTAAAGCTGAACATTCACGAGAAAATAAAATAGGATTGAATCAGTTTTACTAACGGTGGGAACACAGAACTCCAGAAGGATTAAAACGAGTTAAATCTGGAATCATGTAAAAAGTAAAAATTTGTCAGGGGGAACTCGAAGAATATTTTCTAACAGGAAATGAAAAGAAAGGAAAAATAGTAAAAAGAAAATTAAAAGGACGCCGGTAGCAAATTCAAGAATCGATTAATACTGATGAAAAAGAGAAACGTTGTTTTCGTATGAAATAAAATGAAAAATTCACCATGAATACCACAAGTCAGTAACGAAAAATTCACAAATTAAACACAAAAATGGACAGGAGGAGGAGGACATTTTCAGCACCATTACTATCACCACCAGAGAGAGAGAGAGAGAGAGAGAGAGAGAGAGAGAGAGAGAGAGAGAGAGAGAGGTTCTGATTACTCATCTGATAATGGTAATGTCAACCATCGACTTACGATAATGTTTGCAGAGTATCAAAGTTTAGTATCAATTTTGGGTCTCCTATCTGTCTGGAAGTTGATTCACAATACGCCTTTCTTCTCTCTCTCTCTCTCTCTCTCTCTCTCTCTCTCTCTCTCTCACACACACACACACACACACACACACACACACACACACACACACACATCTTACCATCACCCGTTAAATTTGCTCCCAAGTAAATCTATGAATCATTTAGTCCCAAATAATTCTATGAATCAAATTTACCTACTTCTACCCCTTCCATACTAACAATCCTCGTGGATCTTTCTGGCTTTCATAAGCCACTATTACCGGATTCTTGCTAATAAGAATTAATAAGTTTCTCTTTTCAAATAACTTCACCGTCCATGACCATTGGCATTATTACGGAAGTTGTTCGTATTTATAAATCAATCCAAATTTAGCATCACCTCCTTACCTGACGCACAAGTCCCCTGGTCATTGCTTTACTCCCATCAGTAGACACTATCATTTCCAAACGTTAGTCAATCCACTCCTTATATACTAATTTTCTTATTATTTTACAAAAATGCCTCATCTATCTCGTCCTCTGCATCCATCATTATAATTGCTCTTTTGTAATGAAAGTGTAGAATGAAACATGAACCGAGGAGAGATTTGTTATCTCATCCGTTCAGTATTATGCCAACCTTTTTCGAAAAATGAAAATTTCCAATATAATTTCTTTTTGAGCCCCCATATTTATGAAGAATAATTTGGGGGTCTTACAAAGCAAAGCAAAGAATATGAACAAAGTCACTAAGGATTTTTCCCTAAGAAATTAGCCCGTTCAATCTGGATTCTGAGCTTTGTAAGCCTTTGTCCTGCCCGCATTTATCAAAAGATTAATTTTCTCATTCATTTCGGTATTCTATATGGCCGTTCTTTTGGTTAAAAAGCGAAAAATCACATGAGTCCCTTACGCAGGGATTTCATCCATTTACTTGTTCACTCTTCTTATACCACGTGGGGGATTTTAAAAGGAAATAATAAGGAAAAGCCTGTGGCTGCTGAGAATAATTGTTTGCATAGTTAATGTGGCGTGAGAAGAACTGGAAGGACGACAAATGCGGATAAATGCAGAATTGGTAGAAGGTTGATCTAAAATTTCCGGGCTACTGACCCACAGTGCCCTTAAGAACATAGCAGAAAAAACAGTATTTATTAGATTCCGTGTAAACAATGTAATACAAATTAAGAAGGACAAAGTGGGAAGACGCTGGCTGTTCGATTAAAATATATAACACAAATATAGTGTAAAAAGTGGTAATATGTCAAATGCATTATTAGCACACATGAATAATAGTAATCATGGTATTAACTGGACGGAATCAAAGGAAATTATGTTTTGCAAAGGTCTAGTAAAAAAATATTAATAGAATCCCGTGTAATTAAAAAAGACTACATTTATTAAATATCAGCCTAGGTTTATATAAAGTTAATGAAATTTTACGAATGGTATTTTAAAACAAGTAGACTATTAAGCATTACCACTGTTTGAGAAATTGTTAGGGCGGTTTATCATTTTAGCATTGTTTGTCTTGCCACGAAGTCCTCTTGTGACTGTATTTGTTTCCTTGGCACTTGTTCCTGGACCCTGATGAGGTGTAGAAATACATGAAAGCGCTTGGTTCAAGTCATTTTTTTCACCTTTCTCCTGGCTGATGCATATATGACCATCACACGTCCTCCAGTGGTTTGTTGAAATATTATATATATATATATATATATATATATATATATATATATATATATATATATATATATATATATATATATATATATATATATATATAATATATATATATTTTGGAATATTTTCCCTCATACAATTTTTGTGTGAATCCAATGTAACAGATACTATCTTTATATCAAGTAACTAATAATATATATATATATATATATCTTCTGGTATATATATATATATATATATATATATATATATATATTATATATATATATATATATATATACATATATACTTTTTCTTTTGTATATTGACGGACTGTTACTTGGAATATTAGCGTAATGATAAATGGATTAGAAATCGACCATGAATTTTTTCTTTTTTTTTTTACTGCATGTCGACGTCTGAATTTAAAACCATCATGCATCATTTATTTTGGTCGGCTGTTAAAAACTGGCTCTTTGGGCAGAGAATCAATAAAATTATAATAAAATGAATTGTCATAATAAATTTTGCAGCAAAAATACAAGCCAAATATATAAAATGAACAAGTCTTGATACAAACTAAAAGGGTGAGGCGTAAAATAACGAAAATTAAAAACATTACATAAAAATATGAAAATAAAAAATGAAATGTAAACAACTACCACTCTAACGTAAAATATTTAACGACCTAATTGAGTATATTATATATGAAATTACACGATAGCTAGTTGAATACCAGACGAGTTGTTGTTCATTTCCGGCATCAAATAGTCAGCGACTTGAAATTAAAAGGTCCAGTCTATTTGAAATCTAAAAGACAGTACCCGAAAATCCAGGTCAGTGAAAGGATGGTCCATTACAAACTGTGTTCTCTAATGAAGCAGAAAAGGGTGGTTTGAAAAAGGAACTAAGCTCTAATAGAAAGCCATACTGTGTTCCAAAAATTCTGTCTGAGCCATAAAAGAGAAATGTAACCATGTACATAAATCACACTTGTTAACAATGGAAGCAGAAAAAGTAAACTATAAAGGAAAACAAGAACAGGTTAGGACAGAATAGGCTTTATAATAAAATGAATCTTATTGTAAATCTTCAGAAAAAAAACCAAATTATAAAATGAACAAGGAAACAAACTAATTATTGTTAGTATTTTTGCGAAGAAATTAAAAACACAAACATTTTATTAAAAATAAAAATAAGGTCATTGAAACAAACTCCTTCACAAAGTAAAATATTTAAGCCTAATGAACTTACTTTTAAATTACACGATAGCTAGTTGAATAAAGAATGACATGTTGTCCTGGTCTTGGCAATCATCTATTTAATAGTCAGCGACTCTGAAATTAAAATCCCTCCAGTCTATTTGAACAAAATATATATACCTAAAAATATAGGTCAGTGAAAGGATGGTCCCACCTTTGATGTCTAAGACTGTATTCTAATATATAGGAAAATTTTGGTTTCCAGTCTTGAAAGGGGGAATAGTTCTAATAGAAAGACCATCTTATAAACATAAAATTTATTGAAGTGGCATTGTTAACAGATACTATCTTCTTATCAAGTAAATGATATGCTCAATCTATGCTTCATTTTCTTTCTGGTAAGCATCTTAAGAATAAGTAAAAAATATTCAAAATTCATACAATTTACTTTTTCTTTTTGTAGTTGACGGACTGTTCCCCCAACTCTCTGCAGCGTCATCAGGACTGGATTAGAAATCGACATGCAATTTTTTTTTTTTTTTTTTTAACTGCGTGTGGACGTTTGGATTTCTAACATGGCATCATTGGGATGCGGAATTTCTCTTGGTCGGCGGGTCTTATTCTCTCGCTGGCTGTCTGGGCAGCAACATGGGCATTCCTGGTGTTGCGTAGGACGATTCCTACGTAGCGGCTTGCAGCTAAGAATGTGGGCAAAGGCGCGATTCTCGTCACTGGCCGATAGTCTTGATTTGCTTCGTTGTAACTTGTGTCTCCCTACAGATTCTCACGGATGTCCTGTGGCTTCCTTGAAGAATGGGGGATGAAGTCCGACTCTCTCTCTCTCTCTCTCTCTCTCTCTCTCTCTTAGGTCTCTCTATATATATATATATATATATATATATCACCATATATATATATATATATATATATATATATATATATATATATATATATATATATATATATATATGTATATATATATATATATATTATTGTATATATATATATATATATATATTTTGCTATATATATATATATATATATATATATATACATATTATTTTTGGCATCAATTGCCTTACTTGATGGAGAATCTGGTTAGGATACTGGGAAAGGCAAAGCTATATAGCAAAATGCATTACAACCCTTTGTGCTCTCTTGAAATTAAGTACACATTCATATGGGAAAGTCTAAAACGCCTTGAACTTGTGAACTAAGCTCATGGGAGAGAGTGTTTACTTGATGAAGAGGGAAGAATAACAAAGAGAAATGTACCATGTACATAAATGAATATTTGTTAAATGTTAACACATTGTAGTAGGAAAAAGTAAATATAAAAGTAAATAGAGAACGGGTTATGGCAAAGATGCATCAATTAAAAGACACTAATAATAAATGTACTGATTAACTCTTTCTCAGAAAAATGAATTACGAAACAGAACACTGTTCGGACTTATTTCATTATGATAAAAAGGTATAAACGAAGAATCTATGAAACTGAAACATCAATGTCAATGAGTAAATTAAGTTTCATTGTTGCTGCAAGGATTCATGTTGGTATCAACATGAATCGAGTTAATGATTCAGGTGATGACAGCACATTTGCAGTGGCCTATTGGGGAAGATGGAACAGATATCCCTGTTTTAGTTTGAGATGATAAGAGAGAGAGAGAGAGAGAGAGAGAGAGAGAGAGAGAGAGAGAGAGAGAGAGAGAGAGAGAATCTCATCATACTTTGCACAAGAAGAGAAAAAATCAAATGAAAATTAACGTAAGAAAACTTACTATTAGGGATAAATCGACTTCGGCCTTCTAACGGATCCCATTCTCCGGATCAGTGCGAGGACTGAGTGTGGTGGTTTGTAACCTCTCCAAATGTCACAAAGTTCTGATGAGGAAACTGACGGGAAGAAACTCTTTACCTCGAAACTTACTGAAGTTGGTCATGGCAGTACTTAGGGACAAGAGCGAGAGTTAATGGAATATTATTTAACCGTCATTTTAGATATTCGAAGACACATATTCCAGACACTTCGTAAGATTAAAGAATCAAGAGATAAAAAGCATAAAATAATAATAGCATTCTAAGGAAAATGAACCAAATCCCTTCCCTTCGATTCTAATACCCGTTCACATAAGACCATCTCTTCAGTGCAAGTATTGCAGAAGTTTCGTTTTAACAGTTCTGTCAGCTCCGATTACAATTGTATCGGAGTTATTTCGATTAGAGTTGGCGGCATTTATCTTCAAACATTTACATGTAAATTGTTCTTAGCAAGCCATTTTTGCCGGTATATTGCAGAATCCATCCATCATTTCGGTGAATATCCGGCTCACTAGAACTGGAAATCAGAACCAAAGTTCCTTTGGTCCATTGCAAGACGATGATGTACGTAAATCGAAATCCTGATTAGTTCTCATGCAAGGACTTCTTATATAGGCTAGGAATGCATAGATTCTCGTTTTGCTCCTCCGACAAGGCTATGTCTTTGGTCCGGTTTGTTCTTATGTTTATGAGTTGATAGTGCATAAAGATATGCCTGAATAGTTACAATTTATCAACCAAATTTCGGACTCATTACTTTTGTGAAGGTGTATGAATGGGGGGACTAGAAGTAAAATGCTCATATTTCTGTAATGACTGGTTAGTCCTACTTCTAACAAAGTAATATATACGGGTGCTATTCTTCAATATTTTAAGTACTTTCAATATTCCAAGATTGCTTGTAATTACTTCTCTTTTATTCCGTTCTTTGTCTCTCCCCCTAGTGTATTGCTCTTTATTCTTTTTATCTTTTTGGACTAAATCCTAATCCCCAAGTTCGTGTTATACTTCTTATTACTGCAGATCTTTCTCTTGTTATTATTCTGCTTATTTTTCATGATATCAAGCCTACTTAAAAGGTAATAAAAACGACAATGAATACTAGCATCATACATTATTTAAAATTTTCTGAACTTAATTTTTCTTTTGAGACTAAACCGATAGCCAGCAGGCCACTAAGAGTCCAAAGACAATAGAGGGAGAATGTGATTTTTATTAATCCAATATTTGGAGATTGTTTGAATTTGTTCCTTTTTTAAAGCTGCTAACTCCACCCAACATTCAGACATGGCGAAGATTTAGAGAGGGTCAATTTCACATTCTAATGGTCCAAACCGGAAAATAATTTACCCACAGACTTTTCATTCATTTAGAATATGTAGCGTCTTGCTTAGTCCTGAGTAACATTTAAGAAAATATAGACAGGTTGAATAACTCCTTTGAAATGATTATACTTCACACTATTGCCGAAATAGACCGCTTAATAAAGGAGTAGATGGAAATCACAGAGCTAAATCTTCAGCATGACTATTCTTCCTATTTTCCACAGAACTACAGACTTATATCCGAAACGAAATCCAGAGAGCGTAAAAGGGTGACTCTTTTATACAGCTATATGCAGTTTTCTCATTAAAATATAGGCCTTGATGAGGCCTAGAGGGACTAATGAAAAGCGGTTGAATATTTGAAGCCTCGAACATCATTTTTTGCCCATCGTAAGAAGTCAAAACAGTATTCATTGTCTTCAATTGAGCATCCCTTGTCAACTTGAGGTCGGTCAGAAGTTAGTCCTCAGAACCGTACTTCCTCCTCCTTGAAACAGCGGGGTGTCTGAAAGGTGGTTCATCTAACTTAAAGTCAAAACTCTGTACCTCAAGTTTACTCCAGTTAGGTGTTCAAAACAGGCAATTACGGAAACCTTCCCCCAAAAAAAGAATTGATTAAAATAACACACACACACACACACACACACACACATGATGTATATATATATATATATATATATATATATATATATATATATATATATATATATATATATATATATATATATATTTATATATATATATATATATACAAATTATAATTGTTCAAAGAAGTCCAGTTTGTGAAAGTCAAAGGGAAACTAAAATTGCTCATACCGATTCTTACTAAGAAACTGTATAAAGTTATTATAGTAATTCCAGTAAATCACTTTCAGAACAGGGCACAGTAAACAATAATGAGCTCCACTGTTACACCACCAAAAAAGTTAATATCAACTTAGTGTATCTTCATTTTCAAAATTTTGAGACTGTTCTGAAACGCATGCCATATCTTCCAATAGCTCTGAGCGTGTTCCAGGATAATTGTTATATATGATGAATTTTGGTCTCTTTTGAAAATGCTACATCACGTTTCAGACACTGAGAACTTTCGTCATTCTTTATGGTTTACTTTCTAAATTACATCCTAATCACCAAATAAAGGGACTTTTGCAATCAACTTTCTGGATATCTAATGAAAGAACGTTTTCGACTAGAACCTAGCTCAGAGACTAGAGAGAAATGGAGTCTCCAAGAGAGAGAAGAATACAGACCCGCTCTTAAATTCCAATATTTGAAGGTATTGTTTGATGAAGGTTGCTCACCTTGATGAAAGCACTTTGTACTTTGCTGACGACGTTTATACTTCGTTTAACTAACGCTGTTTTTTTAACTTAAATTTTTCATCTTTGGATGGATAACTGATTGAGATCTTAACTCGAATTCAACAACCCAGTAGAAATGGCAAAATATAGACAGGCAAGAATGAAGAGGTTAAAAGTTGAAAATAAATGGAAATTCATCAGTTAGTACAAATAACAAATTCAAAGACAAATCAACTAAATGACCTTTTGAAAAAACTTTATGATTGTAAAAGGCGCATTCAATCGGATTGGCTAAAAACCAATTTTTAATCGCTACACTTGAGATGGAGGGAGCGAAATCCAGACTGAGGGGTTCTCTCCAAAACTTTTTGAAAAGCAGAGTTTACTCTTTGGGGGTGGGGGGCCCAGCTACCTGCAGGGCCAAGAAAGCCATCAAGGAGGGAAAAGCACACATATCAGTATTATATGCCTATAGAATCAAAACATACCTTGTCCCACAGTCCTAAATGACCTTCTGCCCTTCCCAACATCCCCAAAGTCTCCCCATCGTGGATGGGGGAAAAGAAGGATAAAAACAGGGTTTTTTTGGTATTGTTCTTCGGGATCTCAACGTCCTGTTGGGGGTCAGAGAGAGAGAGACGCCGTAACGGCAAGAAAAAAAAACGCGGTTTTTCCTGATTAAAAGACAGAGGAACAACAGATTTATTCAGAAATTGCTGAAATTAATACACAAGGAAGGGAGGAATGTATACAAACAATATATATTTAGATCTTTGTATAGGAAATATATGTATATGGACTATATATATATATATATATATATATATATATATATATTATAATAATTTATATATATATAAATATATATATAATATATATATAGACATCGTCAAATGAAAGTTTCTAAAAAGTCAACAGGAACCTATGAATCTTACTAAGAAACTGTATAAAGTTATTATTATAGTAATTCACAGTAACCAACTGTTAACATCACTGAAAAAAGTTAATATCAACTTAGTGCATCTTCATTTTCAAAATTTTGAGACTGAAACTGCCATAGCTTTCCAATAGTTCTAAGAACAAATTAATGATTATTGTTAAATATGATGAATTTTGGTCTCTATTTTGAAAATACTTATTCTTATTTATGGTTTACTTTCTAAATTACATCCTAATCACCAAATGAAGGGACTTTTCGCTCAACTTTCTGGATACTCTAATAACAAAATTTTCATCTGAAGAGAGAGAGGTTTGAGAGAGAGAAGAGAGACACAAAAGTTATCTCTTTGTGATTTCATAGGCTTGGGCATTCTCCCCAGCTTTAAAAAACACTTTGTACTGACTGTCAGTCCGGAACAATAAAGCTAAATATCCTGACTTATTCGCTCCTGACTTATCTCTCGAAGTTCCAACGAAGTGATAAAAATTTACCATAATTTATAAAAAAAACAATATTATCTTAATCAATAGTGACACCACATCCGTTCTCCCCAACATTAATGTTGAAGCATTCCTCGAAAAAGGAAATCAGTTTTAATATTGCCTCTAGTATGTTTATTAATGAAATCCGTGATGAAGTGGAAGCCGAGAAATGAAACTGTTCTCGCCCACCATACCCAACGAGGCAACGTCATTCTTCTGGTGAAATGGTCATCCGGAGGGAGGTAGTTAGGAGATGCACCTTTGGTCAACCACCGTTCTTGCTTTGATCCAGATGTTATTGTCATACCATGGGTCTTGCGACGTGTACCCTTAAGTCGGGATTCCGTTCGTTCCCCAGGCAGGTTAGTGGTGACAGCATGTCTAAAGAAGGCCCACAAAATAAAAGGTTAAATCGAAAGTGATGGATTCCTTCAAGAATTTCACGTTCTTTATATTCCACAACGAGCCTTGTTCTCAAATCCTGTCTTCGCAAGATAATATCAGAATTGAAAGTGAACCACCTGACTATCTTTTTTTTTTTGTGAGGCATTTCATAAAGTTATCTTTAAACATCTCTGTTTGTAATTTCGTTAAAAATTAAATTCCATTCTTTGTAAGAGTTTCAAAGGCAGAATTTGAGAAAATCAGATAGTTTAAAACGGCCACTTTGGTAAAATACTTCTTGCGCTGCACTAGTACATCACATCAGGACAATCCGGTTACAGAACAAAAAAGTTTGTTTTTTAAACGCGAAATCTTTTTTATTTAGCTGTCCCACTCATATCAGTAGATTAATCATGTAATGTACAATCAGAATTTAGGTCAGAAACATTATTCATGAAGTCATCTACATCATAATCAACAAGCTTAAAAAAACTGATTAGCAACAGGAAGGAAGCTCTTGTTTCATCAGGGCTGGTTGGTTGATTATTTTGTCTTCCTCGTTTCTTTTCCCGTTTGACTAATGCCTTTATTTCACTTTAATATTAATTGGATATGCATTATCTTATCCTGCTTCTTCCTTATTCATTTACTTATTGAACTCTTTTTTTCATTATTTCAGTATCTCATTAGATCCCATTTCCGATACCAAAGGCAATAACCATTCAATATCCTGCTCAAGGTGTAGCCACGAGGATGATGTGTATAGTTACCAATACGTTCGTACATATTATACAAGATGATAACTAATTATTATTTGTGTGCGGTATGAAAAAAAAAACATAAAAACTACTAATTATCTCTGCATCAGTAATCACTGTTACCTTAACACGCAATATATTTTTATTACCAAACATTTCTGTTTGCATATACATAAAATCATTGCCAACGGTCAGGAAGGCTTGTATTGGCCTTTTAATATCTAGTGTGAATAATAACATGATTATCGAAAGCTTTCCCAGAGATGAAACTGGCCCTTAGGTGTGATACAAACAGGAAATGATGTTGTAATATTTACTTCCCAGTCAGAAGATAATCGTAATATATTATCTTTATTGTTCATAACTATCGCCATTGCCATTAACGCTTTTATTATATTTTCCCTCGTTTTCCGCTCGTGTGATTCTACTCCCTCTGTTCTTTTTCCATCTCGCTTTCTACGATAAAGACAAATCACCGAGAAAGATTGCTAGTTTAATATATTTCGGAGTGTTGTCTATGAGATATATTACATAGCACGAAGCGTGTCTACTCTATATACCAGTAACATTATCATGTCTGACACCAAGGCTGCATTTCGCATGAATATTAATGACAAGGATTTTTCGCATCAAGAAATAACAGAAACTCGGAATTCTGCAGGGTACGAGAATTGTTAAATAGTAACAAAAATGTTCACAAATAATACACAAGTGAAATAAAATTCCTGGATTTTTTAACAGCGCGTCCAATTTATATCTCTTTTCTTGATTCAGTAAAGAATAGTTTGTTTTATGATACATTTTATACAGTATAAAAATCAGTTTCTTAAAAATATAAAAATAGTTTAAGATACAATTAATTTAGATCATGTTAGAAAAGAAAACAATGAAATATTATTGTGGTAAACTTATAACACATACGCTCCTGAGACCTTTGCAAAAATAAATTTCGTGATTACTACAGGGAAATTGAAACTGGCGTCAAAACCGTCATTGTTTTATGCTTTACAATATCCTTTGAATTGATTCCATGAAAAATGTACCAAAAATAAGAGTGACATAAAACACAAAACTTGTACTCAGTAATTATGCTCAGATTTTAACGTAATATTTGTCAATATACGGTAAATTACGGTGGAAATTAGCGGAGAGAGAGAGAGAGAGAGAGAGAGAGAGAGAGAGAGAGAGAGAGAGAGAGAGAGAGAGAGAGAGAGTTGTTCCTAATTAGCATGAAGATATACCAGCTCTTTGGAGTCAGTCTCCTGAGTAAAGCTTAAATCCTATGTTAATCAGAGGAGATAAAAAGCAAGAAGAAAATTCTAGATATAGGTGGAGGAGAGAGAGAAAGGCACTAATTTCAAGAATACAGAAATATCATAGAGTTTGTCAGTTCAGGCAATGAAATATTGGTTGAGTGACGCAGCTCGATCATGTCATCCTGTCAATCAATCTGACTATCTGTAATGGTCGTTCATTGATTGCTTTACTTTAAGCTGGCCTTATGCCGGCACTACTCCATTTATGAAGACTCCCTGTAGGTATGCAATTAAGTTGAAAATATCAAGACACCTGCTTGCACCTCTGGATCCGACTTAACACCCGAGACTTTTCGCTTTAGAATTCCATGTTAGGGAGTGGTGTATGAAAAACAGACTAAAACTGCGCAGTCAAACCAGTCCTTTAAAAATTCAGCAAAAGAAATTCCCCCTACAAAACATTATGATGTACTTACGTGGAACTTATGATAAATAAAGCAGTGTCCAACATTCGAATGACAAACCCTATATTAACATCCGTGCTCTTGTTTGTATGCTCTTTTTTTTTTTTTTTTTTTTTGTATCGTTCTGTGTTCTTTAGAAATGCCCAGATTATCCTTAGCGTACATTTGTTCCTCCATAATGGGAATGCATTTGAAGTTACAAAGATATTTTGCGAGGCTCTGTTTTTCTTTAAGTGACTGCAGTATTTCACCGGTCTCTCTCCTTTGTTGTTCCGTTTGTTGTATTCTTTCTCTGGTGCAGCTCCCTTGCGCTAAGTTGCTGTGATTCTCGCATTCATTCCTCTTTGTTTTTTTTTTTTTTTTTTTGTTTGCTATTTCCTTTCACATGAAATTATCTTTGATGAATATCTAACTTGCTTTTGTATAATCATCAGGATTTGTATAATTCCTTTTCGTTTGATCAAAAGAGATTCCCCACGTGAAGAAAGATAATTTACAGCCATTTTATATGCTTAATATTTATGTTCGAGAAGCAATTAATTTTACATATTTTTACTCACTGAACGGAAAATAGATCAAATCTTTAATTCAAATATCTATATTTTTAAGGTTCTTGTATTCTGTAAAGAGGAAAGCCAGAATCTAATATTCTATGGGTTTGTATTTAAATCTAACATTGGCCTAGAACTTATAATGGATTCAGATATCGGATTCGAAACTGTTGTTTCCAGTATTGGAGCAGAATTCATAAACTTTTTCGAGATACCAGCTTCCTGCTTTCAGCAGTCTCCACACCGGAAAAAAATAGAAATTTAACAACCTTTTAACGCATTTGTGTTCAGTAATTTTACTTATTTGAAAACAGAAATGCCAGACAAAACAGGAAGAGATGCAAAATAATAAGAGGTAAATCCAGTAGAAGGGAATTGAAGTGAAAGTTCAAAATAGCAGCAAAAAAAAAAAAAACCGTCGAGATTCTTCCCTTTCGTTTTTAAGTCGGACCAGATCCTGATTAACAAAATAGATGCAAATAAATTTTCTCTCTTTGAGAGAGAAGAGCGTGGGGTGTGGGTGGGTGGGGTTGGGGAGCGATGGTGCCTCGCAGATTACAAACGGAGACACGGAAATTGCTAAAAAACAAAAGGGGTACATGAAACTTAGAATGTGGAGGTATTCGGAGATAACAACCAATACTCTATTCTGTTTCTGGAGCAGAGGATGATTACCTCTGAAAGAAGGCAAGGAAATTCAACGCTTTCAATCCAAGAGATGCAGATCGCATTGTTAGTCCTGACTGTTGCATTGCAACTAATTTTATTCTTACCTTGAACGTGCTTGTATGAAAAGTGAGACAAAAATAATTAAGCCACAATTATAATGAAATGGTCAAAGATACCTTCAACAATTTGAGATCCAATAAAATATCTAAATGAATAGAAAATGGGTCCTGGGTATGATGCCCTGACAAAACGTGTGGTATAAGAAAACAGCATGACTTAAATGATCAGAAAATCGTATACACTGAAACTTGAAGCAGACTGGAGAGAGAAACGCTACTTCTTAACAATAATGAAAGAAATAATAGATTCTGGAACCAAGAATAATCGGAAATCCAGATCAATTTTCTGTCGAATGAAATAATCCCTCCACTAGTGTTTGGTGTAGCGCAGACCGTCTTTCAGCAACGACTGTCGCTTCTCAGAATTGTTTCAGGCATATGAACACTCACGCTCGTTATCGTCGTAATGAGAGAGTTGTGATGGAGTGCAGAGAAAGAGATGACAGAGACCTTGCCTCTGAAGCTGTGACCTCTGCGAAATTGCAGTAAGACGCATCGCAGCCGGTCGAGAAGTCAAAGAAGGTCCGGTCCAACGTGGAGGTTCACACTGCAAACTATGCAGACTAAATGAAGAATCAGACTCATAACACGGCTGTTTTGATTTAGTTTTTGTAAACTAACGATGAAACAACAAATAATCATCGACTTTGGAAATGCTTTTAGCTTTCAGTAGTTCAAACTCAAAATTCATTTTTTTTTTTTTACAAAACAAACATTTCATCATTTGCCTATGCATCATGAATACTTTTCTTATCTTATATCTGGATAAAATATTGTTAAGAAATTTGTACAACTTGCTCATTCTGTAGCTAAATCTTACGAAGAATGCATGCTTTCAAGGAAAAGCATGTCAATTTTTTTTTTTTTTTTTTTTTTTTAGACCACCTTCATCAAGAGCAATACTCATTTAAGCACTCTTAGAGGAAACCTGCTCTCAAATTTCCAAGAATAGTTCTCAGTGACAGATGAAGTAGAACTCATGAACAAACAATAACTTACAAAACAATATTGTAAAATAATAAGTAATGAAAAGTAATGCCGTCATCATATACAGACAAAATAAGTAGATAAAAGGCTGAAAGCAGACTACTGTGTGAGTGTAAAGAATGTGAGCACATTTCAGATTTTCAGTTGTGCAAGAAGAGACTTTAATGTGAATCCGAGACTCTTCCAAATAACGTTCGACATTCAGACGCAATTTGTTACATTTTTTCTGTTACTCAGTAGCAGGTGAGTGCGAAAAATAACGAGAAATCTTAGATTCTAATTATAAGCGTTTTTACTCCAGTCATTTCCAAATAATTTTTAAATGTGCAATTTCTTTACTTTTATTGTCTTTTATCTATTTTTATCAGTTTGGTATTATTGAGCTATTCATTTTAGCTGAAATTATTTTTCCTGGTTATGCAAGAAAGGGTAAATGCATTTATGCTTACATTAGAATGTGAGCGTCAGTCTCCCATTGTTTCACAGTAAGGTGAAAAAAAAAAAAGAATATGATCAATAAGTTCCCTCAAGCATTAATGCTCATGGTGTGCTGACAATTTTGTCGTTCCAGCCTCTTTCGGTCCCGAAGGCATTACCCAGAGGGCTCTCGTGACCGCCAAGGCAAGATCTGGGAGGACGAGAAGTTCCCGTGGGCAATCCAACCCTGGATGTTCCCACGGACAATCCGATTCCCCGGTAGGCGGGAGAAGGATCAATCAGAACGCGTAATGAGTTGGGCCACTAATAGATTAGCTCCATTTTTAACTTTATAATATCTGATTAATGAGGAAAAATACACAATTTTGGAAAGAAAATTCACCAACTTTAGTCAAAGCAACAGGGGACAACATCGCCGTGGTGAAGAGAACAGATATGGAACGATCGCACGGTATAGCCCTACTAGAAATATAGACTAAGGAAAGAATAAATGAAAAATTAGAATTTGATAAAAAGGAAATAATGAAGCTTTTAAGACCTATACTTCTTTCCACGTGTTAGGAAACAAACATATCGGAATTAGGTCTTTCAGTTGACATAATGAATTCTTTTGCTTAATTTATCAGCTGTTTTTCACTTTTTTCACCTGCTATCAGATACGACTCGCTGCAGGCTTGTGGTTATTTAGCCTTCGCAAATAAATTTATAGTACAAAAACGACAACTATTTGCTTTTGTTAGCTTTTTTCTTCACAAAACAATCAGATACTTATTACCAAAATAAGGAAAATAAATAAATTATCTAAAATAACGAAGAGTACTTGTGAAATTACTTAAACGATTAATGAATTTGTCAAAGCAAGATTTGAAAATATGCACAACGGTGAAACGAAATGAGAGAAATTCACGCATGAAATGAACAGGCAAAAATTTTCATTAGTCAGCATTGGAAAAGCAAAGCTTTAATAAAAGTGGTCAGAAAACCAAAAGACAAATGATGTGTTTTAAGACCAATAGCAATATTTAAATACAAATTCGTATATGCTTGCAACACTACATAATTTAATCAATTTGGTTTTTATAAAGAAAAGCGAAAGCGAAATAATTTAATGTATATTGTTAAAGGTTCGTTTCGCTCCACTGGATGCCTCATACGCTGAGAAATGTTGCACCTCTCGCTCGGGAGAATTCAATTTTGCTAACCCCACCAGGCTACGCTCAAGTCTATTTGATTCATTCCGCCTCTGCTACGCTACATTGTTTCTTTTATCTTTCACCTGTAGATTTTAAATATGTGATTAGTTATAATGATAGCGCTTAGATAAACGTGTCTGTGATTATTTTTCTCTGTTGAGAATAAAACAGATAAAACAAGGGCGTTGCAATACGTAGCTGCAGGGAAAGCATTTAATCCGCTGATAACCCGAACCTTTCTGTGAGATTGTCGGTGGTCTTAGTTTTGGTCATCTGACTGTTAGCAGTGTATCGAGAATGGGGAACATAATGTGATGAAACCTGGCATAGCTCATCAATTGCAAGAAATCATCATCTCTGCCAGTTCTCTCCCAAGGTAAATCTCAAGTTTCTATAGTTTCAGTTACCAAGTTTTATAAAATTCTGTTACTCCATTCTTAAGATATTCTGCTTACAAACACGCCTGAAACAGACATACTTCCCACTTCATTTACGGAGGATGTTGTTGGGATTTTTCTTTTTCATACCGGCTGTCTATAACACTAACGGAAATGACAACATCAAAATTTCTGCACTCTTCCATCAAACGAATTGTGTTCGTGCTCGAAACTGTGTTTTATTAATTTCAAAAGGAAAGTGCTAAAGTTGCGGCAATCATTATCAAATGTTGAAGCCAGGACACATTGCCCCATAGGTTCAGGAGATCGAGGCAAAGAAAATGAATACGTTTTCACTTGGAATCTTATTTCTTTCGCAGATGGTATGTAAATGGAGAAACTATAAGTAAAATCTTAATGTTTCTCTAACGCTTGATGAATCCTGCTTTTAACAAAGTAAAATACAGGGATGGTTAAGTTTCGATTATTTTTCAGTATTTTAAGTACTGTCAGTAGACTATAATTGCTTGCAGTTATTTATCTTTATTTCTGCTCTCTGCCATTCCCTATTGTGTATTTCTCCTTGTTTCCCTACTTTTATTCTTCAGCCTCCCGTTCCAATGTCTTTTTCTTGTTCATTCGGATACTTATTTCTTTGACATTAAACCTATCTGAATGTTAACAAAGACTTTCTAATGAAGATTTACAACGTTGAATACACGATCATTCTTTTTATAATGATAAATTTATATTGAAAGTCATTCTATATATATTTGTTTTCTATATTAAACCCCTATAAAAGATAACAAAGTTTTGCATATTTAATATATAAATGAAGAATGGCATATATTGATATACAAGCATCATGGCTATATTATATATTTACACAATTCCTCAAACTCCAGTTTTCCTTTGAGCTAAACTGACAGCCATCAGGCCATTGGGGAGTCCCTCGATAAAAGGGAGAGAATGTGTTTTTGAACGTGATATTCGGAAATTTTTTTTCACTATGGGCAATGTTCCCCTTTAAAGCTACTGACCTTCATTCAACATTCAGACCCGGCGACGATTCAGATACATAGACAGTATCCATTTCACATTCAGAAGGCTTCGACCGGACAATTATCTAACCACAAAATCTGCATTCAAACGGAATAAGCACCGCTTTTCATGGTCGTAAATGTGATCTTTAAAAATGTAGATAGGTTGATTAAACCTCTGATATGATTATTCTGCTTCCTGTCCATAAAGTCATAAATGAAATTCAGAGACCTAAATTTCGGCTCCTATGGGTATGCCTCGTCCTTGCCATTTCTAATTAAACTACGGAAATATTTGAAATAAAACCGAGAAAGACTGAATATGGTGACTACTACGACTATTCCGCGGGCTTATTGATAAAATACGAGCATAAAAAGAGGGCTAAGCGGAATTCGTGAAACCGAATTTGATAATAATCTGGACATTTACACGATTTTTCTGGTTCCGTAAACTGGGAGTACAAAGACGGATTACTGTTTTCAAATGACGAGTGAACATGAGTGCAATAATTATTTTCAAAATGAGCACAAGGTATTCAAGTGGTCGGCTTCTTTACACTTAGGGGTTTAAATGCAAGAATTTTGCAGTGACGTCTTAGATTTTTTGCAATATTAGACTCTGTCGTTAACTAAGAAAGATTTTTGCTTTTATGAAACCCAAAATGTATGGTATATTGTTTATTCTTCTGCTCACTGGAATTAAATTTGTTCTATAAAAAAAAACTTAATTACAGCTTATAACATTGGTGATTGAATGACATATAAATTATAGATTGGATAAAATAGTCTTTACAAAGGTAACATTGTACGTCCCTCTGATTTCCATCTAAGCCTTTATTTAGGAATATATTTTTGAAGAAAAGGTAATAGAACAGTCTTGTCTTATCAAAATTTTAATCAGCCTGCCTATAGGTTTGAAATTTCACTGAGACCGGAGTGAAACGCCATGCAAGCCTTCTGAATGTGAAATGGATCCTGTTTATCTGAATCGTCGCCGGGTTTGAATGTTGGATGGAGGTCAGCGGCTTTGAAAGCTCACATTGTCCATATTACAAAAGGCTCCCAATGTCAGATCCAAAAGTTCTCTCTCTCTCTCTCTCTCTCTCTCTCTCTCTCTCTCTCTCTCTCTCTCTCTCTCTCTCTCTCTCTCTGCTATCCTGGGACTCCGCAATGGCTTGATGGCTGACAATTTAGCTCAAAGGAAAAATGAAGTTCGGGGAGGGAGTTGCACATGAAGAAGCAAATGATGCTTGTATGTATTGTCATCCTTCATAAGGTTCTTGGGAAAGCTTTTATTCCTGTTAAGTAGGTTTAATATAATCAAAAGATTAGTAGAATCATTATATGAAAAGAATAAGATGAACAAAAATTTGACACAAATATAAGGGAAGAAACAAGGAAAAATATAATGCAGGGAATGATAGGAAACGAAATAGAGGAAGAGATAATCAAGAGCAATCATGGCAACTCTAAGTTATAAAGCTTGAAAAAATGCGGCAATTCTTTGTTACCAATTTGTATTCCTTTTGGGAAAGAAATAGAAATTCCAGGAGAAAAGATCGTTAGTAAACATTAGCTGGAATCCATGAAATGATAGAGCAATGGTCTCTTGACTGCGCCACTCAATGATGATCAATGTCAGGTTTAGCTTTTTTAGTTTTCTGTAAAAGAAAACTATTGAGATGGCTATTTGTCTGTCCGTTCACACTTTTTCTGTCTGCCCTCAGATCCTAAAAACTACTGAGGTTAGAGGGCTGCAAACTGGTATGTTCATCATCTACCCTCCAATCATCAAACATACCAATTACAGCCCTCTGACCGTAGTTTTTATTTTATTTAAGGTAAAGTTAGCCGTAATCGTGATTCTGGCAACGATGTAGGATAGGCCACCAACGGGCAATGGGTAAAGTTTCACCAGCCGCAGCTCATACAGCATTATACCGCGACTGCCGAAAGATAGAGCTATTTTCGGTGGCCTTGATTATACGCTGTAGCGGTTGTATAGAAAACTCAATTGCGCCGAAGAAACTTCGGCGCATATTTTGCTTGTTTATGATTGATATGAGCCAAAGACATTTTAACGCAGTAACACAATTTTTTAAATGGCAAAGTGCAGATTTTTTAATGATTTATTTTCGGTTGATATATATAACCTTATAAGGCAAACCACCTTAGTAAGTACCTAAGTAAATAAAGTTGAAAGATGCTATATTTTCCAGCGTGTATGTGTAAAGCAGCCTCTAGCCTCAGTAGATTTCAAGAACGGGTGAACAAGGTTTGAAAAAACTTGGCAGATATATTAATAAAGCAAATTTTTTTTCTAGAGGACTGACTTTAGGGAAATCTACACGGAGAAGTTGATTTGTTGCCATGGAATATGTCTGCTACGTTCCAGTAAATTCTGTTTGGCCGTTCTTGATATATCCTGCTGACACTCTTTTATCGCCGGGTTTCTGTATGATTTCCCTTTTATTTATTACGTTTCTTTCCTGTTTATCTTTAGTATCAGTTACCTTTGTCAAAAATATCTTAGTTGTATTAGGTAAATTAATTAGATAGCTAACTTCTTAAGATTTTTAGAGATAAAAACAATTTTGTAATGCTAAATCCTTTATCACATACATTCTTCAAAAAAAAAGGAAAATGATAGGATAACTGAAAAGATAAAATAATAATCACAAGGTAAAGAAAGCAAATTATACGTTAACAGAACAGTTAATAGAAGACCAAAGGCAGTGTCGTGTTAAAATCTCGGAGCACATAAAAAAATAGGCCTTAAAAATTCGTTACCCTTTTACTTTCCGTAAAAACTTGAGTTGTTTTATTCTAAGAGTCTCAGTGTTCTAGAATTCTGACTGTGAAAGCTTGCTTCCCAAACGAACGTCCTTTCTGCAATATTTCGTAGAGATGTTTGCGAATGGTTAATGAAAAAATATTCATGAATAGCGTTAGGATAAGTTAGGATTCATCAAATAGCCGAATGCATTATAGTGAAGTGAAATAAACAATAATATCCCGTCGAACCAAAGAAGGTAAAAAAATTCGAAGAGTTATTCACTTCATACAAAATCCTGAGATACTGGGAGACCTCAAAACATAACAGTAACTAAGAGGTCGCAGCTGACCTACTGATCAGTTCTCCTCGGTTGTATTGTCAACAGCACTGAGTAACCATGCAAAACCTCAAGTCCGTCTGGCGAAGGAACAAGTCCAAAATTGAGTTACAAGATTTGATCCAGACAAACAAACAGACAAACAGACAAAAAGCAAGCTAAACAAGAGCGTATAAAAGGAAAAAAAACGATTCTAAAATTCGATATGAAATAATGAAAATAATTCTTACCCTCCTTATCACCACTGACAAATAAATGACCTGAAAGGAAACGTACAAATTCTCCTCAACTGTAAGATCGGAAATACAACTCGGCTTCAATTAACACTGGTTGCAATACATTACGAGGTGTCTCTTACTTTTCACATTTTGAGCTTCAATATATTTCTTTCTCTCCTAACGAGAGGCTTTAACTGAAAATCATTCAGTGATAAACAAAGTCACTAGATTTGACGCTTATTCAAAGTCTTTTTCTAGTAATTAATTACATACCAAAAGGGGAAATAACTGGAATATCAAATGGAATGATATTGCATTCTTTGACATGGCATTCTTAGAAGATGGGATGAAAAAACGATTATACAAAGAAAATCCTGCTGATCTGACCAAGTAAGTTACATATTCTTCGAGGATATTTCCCGCGAAATCTGGGATATGTGAAATAGAAAAAAAAAACGAAAGGAAAATGAAGTTTAGATTTGGAACAGTATAGAGCACAATGGAACTGGACCAGAAAGAGCATATAACACAGGGAAGAACGAAGGAAACAGCATGACAAAATGGTGTATCCGGTTAGAGAAGACAAAAGGATATCAAAACGTCTTTTTGTAACTCCAGCAGGATTCTCGTTATACTGGAACAAACTACATTCTCGATAATTTGGCATTTTGAAAGAACGCACAACGTTGCAAAGAAAAAATAAAGATATAACGATTTTTTTATATGAATAATAAATAAGTATCCAGGCTTATTTATAATATTTCTCACCTGTGAATTTAATGCACATGTTTCTGAAATGTGAAAAATATTATTACTATACAAGCAGTATAAATTGTTTAGTAACTCTCTTCAATAGTTCTTACTTGTGAGTAATGAAGGAATTTTGTTTAGTATGTGACTTCTTATTAATGGATTTGATTGAGGAATTCCACTAGGGTCGAGTGCAATGACCCCTATTGATAAAAAAACAATATTTTTTTAATATTATGAAACTTTTAGTATTCTGCCTGAAATAATAATATTGGTATTCCTCCAACAATGAATTACATGCAATAGAAAATCCAACAATTTTCGAATATATAACGGCAGTCAGGATTATATTTGGTCGATTGGTTTCTTTCGCATATTAATGATAGGGGACATGAAATTTTAGGAATTTAGGAATAATTCATCATCTTAATTTGATTGTGTTTCAAAGACTGCTTCATTATAATGGCCTGCGAAGTTTTATCGAGCTTTGAATGTGAGTGTGTTTTTTTCTCATAGAATGCAAACATTAATGAGGCTGAAAGTTAAAATTACCGTTACAATGTTTCTTTCTCTTCTGGGGTCAAAGGAATTCCTCCTCTCCACCTCTCTGTCTTTGTCAGCACCTCGGGGCAACGTCGTCCTCCATCCGGCTGAAGTACGTAGGCTTACTTATCACCCGGTGAGATGTTGATTTGCGTCATGTCAAGTTATGCTTTCCGGCTGAAGGCGTGAAGAAGGAACCCGAAATTACTGGAGAGACGCTAATGAGAATCTGCGTCAGAACGCTGAAGGGACTCAGAACCTTAATAATAAAACAATATTTGGTTGAAGGCTACAGATATAATCAGGATTACACCCAAGAAAATAATTTCTTTTTTCTTTTTTTTGTTTTACCTTCTTGGACTTTTTAAATCAAACCATTGAGAGGTTTAGTCACACAGCTTATCATTTGATGCATACCACTGTCAAATATGACAAAATATTTCATTAAATCAGAAAGCATGAGCATTCAATATGCAAGACCTTGATCGAAACATAATCTATTGTCGCATTGTGGCTGCTACATTTACATAAGTATCTGGTAAAATCGTGACTGGTGGGTTCTAGACATATATGATCTACCGACTTTCGAGGACTGAGAAAATGCTAATTGTAATTGTTTATTTCGAACCAAAAACGCTCAATGTGGTAAATTAGACAAAAGGCAGCGTTGAATATAAAGAACGAGTCCGTAACTCAACAAGCATTTGACTTTTTCAGTTTTGCCATCACTGTATCCCTTCTTCACCCGTTGTGTAGAGGAATCGGTAAAGCGGATATGTGAGTGCTGTCGGTTTTGTGAATAAATAAGTTCAGTTGCTTCTTGCAATTGCAAACCAACATGCAGAAAACCTTCGAACCCAGCAACGTAAAGTGGTCCTCACAAGTCCACAGACCAGAGGGCAAACTTCAAAAGTTTGCCAAAAACGCAAACTTCGGAAGGGGTAAAATTTGGTCTGCTGACCTACTACTCATTCACTCCTGAAAATACAAGAACAGAACAAAAAACACTTTTTTACAACAACCAACCACACTAAAGCACACACACACACAATAAAACACAAAGCACAACTAAACAAAAAACAATACATTACTTCACACAAACCATCGTCTTCCCAGAAACCTACCACAACGCCCATGGGATTAAATAGAATTAAGCGCAGTTCGGCAGAGAGCAAACACTGAGGCTCAATACTGAAATTATCGGTACAACTGTTGGTGCTGCTTAGAAGAATCGTAAGAGGAAGAAGCATCCTAGAAAGAAAGAACGAAATATGACAGAAACAAGAAAGTTTCTTTTGAAATTAAAAATTTTTGAATGACTTCCTAATCTGTATCCAAGAAGAATTTTTAACAATCATTCGCATTTTATATAACTTTCCATAAAAAACACAAGGTAAAACTCACACACACACGGCAGGAACACACACACACACACACACACACACACACACACATATATATATATATATATATATATATATATATATATATATATATATATATATATATATATATATATATATATATATATATATATATATATATATATATATATATATATATATATATATGTATATATATATATATATATATACACGTCTGCATAATAATTTTACAAAAGAAGGATTCCTACGTCGCTACCTACTGATTATCCCACGTACCTTAACCCACAAAACATTAAAATTTTTAAATACAGATCCTTCCTAGTGTCATATTACAAAGCAGTATAATCTTTTCCATATATACAATCATCATCATCGCTACAGCGAAAGACTTTTTATTCGCCCTCTCGCGTGTAAATAATGACATAATTACAAAGGCTTTTTCTGTGATAAAACATGGCGCTTAACAAACCGGAAATTTAGTTGTAATATTTATTTGCTATCCGCAAGATGCTCGTAAAATTCCCTTTATTGGTCATAAATATCGTCAAAGCCATTATTGCTTTTATTTATGGTTCCTTGTTTTCTACACGTGCGGTTCGCCTGCCCCAGATAGAATGGCTCATTTGTATAAAACTGGTATCTGTGAGGTATATTATATACTGGGACACACGACGATTTTTCGTATCAGTGATTTCGTCATGCCTGACACCAAGTTCGTGTAGCATAGCAATGTCCGCAAAAAGTTTGGTGGGCGGCATTAACAAACAGAAAATCAGGATTTTTTGCTTTACGATAAAGGTTGACTAGTTACATTAATGTTCGCCGATGAGTGAATGAAATGGAGTTCCGTGACTCTTCTTATCATTTCGTCGCAAATTTATTTATATTTCCACTTCTAATTCAAGATGGAATGATGTTTTATAATATGGCTACGCTAATAGTGATGATATAAGCACTCATTGTTATAATACAAACATCAGTTTAAAAAAAAGTTTTCCATATAGAATGTTGTCACGATAAGCTTTGATTAATTTACATCATGTTATTAGGTAATAATACTGAGAAATATTTTGTACAGAAAAATCTGTAGCGCTAAAAGAAGGGCTTTAGCAAATAAAGAATTTGCATTCACTGTAGGAAACTTAATCTCTAGCGTAAGAAGCCATCAGTGTTTCATAATTTACGATATCAAGCGAAATAGTTCCATGAAAATGAAACAAAAGTACGACTGATATTAAAAAAAAAGAACTGATAGGCAGACATTATACTCAATCGTAACACAATAGTTGTGTACCTGCAATAACAAATTAGTAGAGAATGTATTAGAATTTAGCGTTGAGAGGGTTAAAGTTTTTTTAAGTCAAGGAAAAGAGTAGCAAGAAAAAAAATCCAGAGAATAGTAGTGAAGGAAGGGAAGACACTGATTTTCATGAGTGAAGACTATCATCGGGGTCTTTGTCACTTCAAACACCCTAATTACTGATTCAGTGACTCCTATGCCACCTCAAATGTCACTCTGCAATGGTCATTCATTGGTTGGTTATTTGGTTTAGCCTTAGGCTGGCAAGTGAGCTTGCATAAAGTTCCCTCAAATGTGTAAAGTCGTTAAAAGGATGAGAAAACCTAGTGTTGAGCTGTGGATTCGACATACCTACAGATTTTTTCTGCTTTAAATTCTGTATTACTTTAAGCTGATTAGGAATTTCCCATATATATATATATATATATATATATATATATATATATATATATATATATATATATATATATATATATATATATATATATATATATATATATATATATGTGTGTGTGTGTGTGTGTGTGTGTGTGTGCAGTGTGTGTGTGTGTGTGTGTGTGTGTATGTGTATGTGTGTGTGTGGTTGTCTGTATCTGTGTTTGTGTGTGTTCATGTGTGTAATATAAAGAGATGCGCGATTGATAACTAATTGTACTTAATTTTCGTTGTTCAAAACTACAAAGTACTTTATTCAGATGTTCAGGGCTTAAGGTAAAATTTTCTTGATCTCCAGACTTGTGCCAGTAACTATGATTTGATTAAATTTTTAATCCTGGGGTTTGATGGTTTGGCTGTATACACTAAGTCCTTACAACCTATTTATCGTCAGAAAAATCTGGCATTTAGTTGACATGAAGTTTTCAGTTTTAAAATTTTCAGTAAGTTCTACAATGTGTACATATTTGCTGTTTACCGCAATCCAAATATCGACGGTTCTATAGTGTGGCTCAGTCTCAGGATTCAAAAGCTTCTTTCATTATTTGTGGAGACTGTAATGCTAAGCACAGCGAGTGGCTAAATTCAGTCCACAGATCAACATGGCCAGTCTGCTCTTGAGTTCTGTGTATCCCCCTATTTTGTCCAGCTAACTGAGGAACCCACGCATATTTCTGGGAATAATAGATTACACCTCATATTCACAGATGTTCCAGCCATTGCCAAGCCCAAGGTCTGTGAATATATAGGCACTTCTGATCATTGCACTATTGAGATGGACATATCTGTCAATCATTATGTTCCTAATAATGCCACCATTAGAAAAAGTTCTTACCGAAATCTAGAGCCAATTATGATCACATTATTAAAGCTTGTCAGGCACTTAATATTTCAGATGCTATATTAGATACTGATCCCAAGAAGTCAAATGAAATGCTGATGGCTAATTTAATAAGGTATGTCCATAGAATGGTCATCAAATTCAGGATAAATGACCAGCCATGGTTTGATGATAAATGCAGATGAGCTTACCATGACGAACAGACCAAAATCGTCTCCTGGAGACGAAATCGTTCAAATGAAAATTATACTGTTTTTATTCAGTCTCGCCGTGCTGCGAGTAGAACTTACCAAAGCCGAGAGAAATAACAATAATTCCTTGAAGAAGAAACTTGAAAAAATATTACTCAGCCTCATCTGTTGTGGACCAAATTGGCATCATCTATCTTTGGGTTAGGCTCACAAAGGAAGGAACTTGGGATTGCAGATACCAGGCAAATCAGCTTTTGAATACATTTCCTGTTGGGCAACTTTATGGTAATTGATTTAAAATTCCTTACTACTGCAATTAGGTCAGAATGTGTGGTTTGTTACTCTTCGCTTTTTCTACTTTTTGACATCTTTGATTTACAAAATGATATTGCTGGAAAACAGGCCAGGTCACTTAAAAGCATTATAGCACGAGTACTTGATTAATTGTGCGAGGGATGATTGGCTGGTGCAATTTGTACAATACCAAAATGACACATGTGAGTTCTGTTGGTCTTTTTAAAAGCAAAGCAGAAAAATAGAGATTTTCTAAATGCAATACTAAATAATATTAAAGCAAGTGACCTAAAGCAGTTTCTGCCAGATATAATATTAAGGAAGAAAGAAGGGAGAAGTTCACTTCTCAAGGAATTCATATCCCTGCTTCCTAAAGGACTATGAGAGAGAGAGAGAGAGAGAGAGAGAGAGAGAGAGAGAGAGAGAGAGAGAGAGAGAAAAAAAAATGAAGATAATTCATGCGCATAGCCATGAAGAAAAGGATCTATCACGTAGGACAATCTTTAGAACAAGATCCGCGCAAAACAAAATATGAAGCTTCAATGAATGTTATTTACTGATCTCTAAATATTCTCATTTAAACGATAATCTCTCTTAATACCAAGAACACCAAACCCTACCAGTGACATAATGACATTATTCTTCCTTAATTCCCGAACGAACCTAGTCACCTTCCTCTTCGGACGGCATAAATCTGAGGTCTGAACTCATCCGCTCAGGGAAATCGTCGCGTGGATTCGTCGCCTGAAAGAGTTAATTATATCTTTTTCCTTTTGCCTCTCATTACGGATTAACGCTATACAAAACCGAGGCACCTCGCCGTCTCAAAAGATACCATTATGAGTGATCTGAGCAACTCATTTCCCAGATTTCATGAGCCTTTACAAAAACTTCTGCGATCATTTCCCATTACAGTGAGGAGATGCGGAATCCTACTTTTCTTGAACGTATAGATATTGCATAGGTCTGCAATCATTTGGCATCGCCTTAAGAAAACGTAGAATTTATTATTAACTCGCATTTTTAACTTATGTTCTAAACTGATAATGCTAAATGGCTGTTATTATTGGATTGTAAACTATTATACGTCGTGACTACTAAGGTTATTGGCACCAAGAATAGCTATTAATGTTTTAGTTATGATTTGAGGAGGCATTTTTCTTACTGTATGCACTTACATATTTTCATTTAAATATGAATTGTTCTGATATTAAAAATATATTTTCTTTAGAGGTTAAATTTAATTATTTGCAAAAGGAGGAAAAATATTAAAGTACTGGATGGAAGATATTGACTTTCAAAAGCCCTTCATCAAAAGTGATGAAATATTTGCCGATTCCCATTATCATCTTCTTACATTCATAAAACTATTCTTGAAAAAGAAAAAATCCATGATTCCCGGTATATTAAGCACGATATACCATGAAGAATCCAGTTATGTTCAAATTCTTAGATGTCCTCAAGGAACGTCATCGAGGAACATCATCTGATAATTTTTTTGCCTTTGTTGGCATTCACTGAGTTCTGCATTTCCTTAATTTCCTTAGCTGCTTTCCTTCTCATGTGGAGTTGCTTAACCTACTCGCTGAAGTCCTCCTTATTTACTAATGGAAAATCAAGCCATTCAACACCTACCACATTCCTGCAGTGACAACCAGATGCTTACTGCACATGAGCATTGTTTTTTTACCCAAAAGAGTATGAGAGGTAGGCTACCTCTTTATCTTTTAAAGTATTCATCCCAATAAATATTTCACTGACGAAAGCTGAAAACAAGCAGGACTATGTTTGGAGATCGGAATTCTTATATCTCACATGCGTAATTACAGTGCCCTCAAACCAGAAAAAAAAAAAAAAAACAGTGGGCAAGAAATTTTCATAACAGTATCAGTTTTTGCCAGTATATCTCAAGCTGAGTTATAGTGCACCTGGGTCATGTGATTTACTTATTGCATTGTAAAGAGAGAGAGAGAGAGAGAGAGAGAGAGAGAGAGAGAGAGAGAGAGAGAGAGAGAGAGAGAGATTATCAATAGTAGATTTTCCAGAGTTTGTAATCCCCATGTTGGTGTTCGTTTATAGAATTTAAGATCTGAAAATCTTTTTTACACGTTCAGGCAGTCTTCAGTGGCAGGATACGACCCTCCGTCATGCTGTTTTACCTTCCTTTTTATGTTGAATTAAACGAAATCGTCGAGTGATAATTACGTACTTGCATCATCACACAAATATGATGCATTTGATCCCCATTCAGTTAATCGTCAGCATCCAGAGCTATTTATATGCTTAATTTTTATTTTTTTATTTATTATTATTTTTTTTTTAGTTTCTGTTTGCTAACGTTCAATGACGAGTCAAAACAATCTTTGAAAGACATTTTGAACCTTCCATCTATACAAGGTACATGGCAATAGATTCATCGTCCTTAGAATAATCAAAATCATTTGGATCATATAAATTCATTTTTTCTAAATGAATTTTGTGTTTCTGGTTTCTCGTTTGAATTAAATACAGCTTAGATAGGTTCTTGTCCTGGCCTCAGTCATTCATGCAATGGGAAGGAGACTCGTTCCCAAAACTGGTAGACAGGAAGTCTACCAGCCTGAACTGCAGGAAATTACAACGAGTCCTGTACCCGTTACGAACACTCATGAGAGAATAAAGGAAATAATATAGATATGAAAAATATACAAATTAAAAACGTATATTAAAATGAAATGAATAAAATAACAAAAGGTCACTATGAAAGACAATGGAGAAATAAGGAGGGAAAGGGGCATACGGAGAGAGAGAGAGAGAGAGAGAGAGAGAGAGAGAGAGAGGCAGGCAGATGGAAGCTTAAGAAACCTTTCATAAGAAGTAACGTATTAATAAATAAAACATATACGATTATAGAAGTCAGAAAAAACAAGGCATTGATGCACTGACTCTTAAAAAAAAAAAAAATTGCTACAAGAAATAAAGTACCTTGTGTTGAAGTAAATGTAGTCTTTATCCTTCCTGTTTTGTCGCTTGTTGTTCTAATCATTAAAGCAGCGATGTTATGCTAATAGCTGACTATTGTCAATCATAATATTGTGTTTTCAAATTCACTGTAGATTAGATCGGGTATACGGAAACATGAGCATTTAAATTTCCCTCCCCCTATCTATTTCCTTGCTTGTTTGCGCTCAGCTGGGAATATTTTCTCGTATTGTAGGGTGTGCAACCATTGTTGTTAAAGTTCTCGATCGGGCTCAGTTAAAGCAGGCTTTATCTGTGTGTTACTGCCTCTGCAAAACTTTTTCCGCCTTTTAAAATTTTTTTTATGTATTAATCATATTCATCAGCACTTTCCTAATACTTGAAAAACAATGAGAACAAACGTTTATGATGTCTGGAAAACGTTTGCTTCCTTCCTCTTCAACGTTATTTTGTGAACTAAGAACTAACAAAGTCTCCAGAGCTCTTGCTGTTTAGGAGGAACTTTCTCATTAGCTTTAAGAAGGAAAAACATACTCTCTCTCTCTCTCTCTCTCTCTCTCTCTCTCTCTCTCTCTCTCTCTGCAGAGAAATAGAAAATGATTAAGTAATGAACAATAACGCTCAAATTGATAATGTTCATTATTTAGTATACTGATTATCATATGAAATTTCCGAATACAGTAACGATTGTGATTAAAGTTTCATGGATTCTATGAACAAGACTTAAAACAGAGTAGAAAATCGAAGACTCATGGCTTGAGAAGAGAATATAAAAATCTGAGAGCGTATGACATCTACAATGTGAATACGAATACAAGGTGATTCGGACGGATGTACAGTAATGTAAAAGCGAGATCCAGATGCGCGCGTGAATTGAGAAAAGGGAATGAGAGACAGAAAACGATATTGAGAAAAATCATTAAGTTATGATGATGAAGTCAAGAGTGCTTATCAGAAAAAAAATACAAAGTGGAGGACATTTCCTAGAACATCAGTTATTTCACTTTTCACTTTCGATGCAAGGCTGTCTTATCATTGTGTGTGCCTAGTAAGCGCAGATTTTCCAATACGAGGACATTCGTACAGCTCAAGCAAAGCTAATGGGAGCTGTCAGAGGCCGAAAACTTCGGCAATAATACATGGCCTGGGCGGGTTTCCAGTGCATGAGATGTATCCTAATTCACCCACTTGCCTTTTACAGTAGACACCACAAGCCTTGAATTATCTGAAAAAATCAGAGTGGACTTTCTTGAACCTGGCAGCAAGTTAAAATTTAACCAATTTCACTATATCGAATGATAATTTCGACCCGTAATCTCTGAGTACCTGACCTTAAAATGTCCATATCTCCCTTGAAAATTAACGTAGAAAGCTGCATTTACCACTCAAAATGTTCCATTTAATGAGCGCTTTCAATGATATATAAATCTTTAACTTTTAGGGCTATATTAGGTCATAAATAAACAAATTGTCACCAGAAATCGAGAAAAGGTGATGATTTACCTCATGAAGGAAAAATGGTAAAAATCAAACAATATTAAAGAATGAATGGCATATATTGACAATAATCAACACAGGAACATATATTATTCAAATATTAAGCACTTTATTACTTTTAATTAACACACAAAAAGTATACAGTAACTTTTCATAAAAACTTTATTTTAAAATGCCCATTTATGGCCATTGCTATCTAGGTGGCACTTTATCATGGTATGGGGATTAATATTTGATGATAAATGGCACGTTGAAAAACTTCTCAAGTGACTAAAATTTAAAAAAATATATAGCTTGCACAATTTCCTTAAATAATTATTGACATTATAAATTCTAGATATAGCATGAAAATTTTGGTTAACCTATGACTTAGCTTTATTATTAAAAAGGGTACTATGACATTGCAAATGAAGTTTGTATTAGTTGAAAATAAAGCTAATTCAAAACAGCCATAACAATAGTTTTAATATCAAAAGATAAATTCAGAGGCAGTATATATTTAATAATGTAAATATATGTATTGAATTTATAATTGAAATGTCTGTAGTTTATTTTCATGGCTAAATATTCTAAGCTTTAAAGGAGTCAAATTTACACAAGTTCTTATGGACGAATGACAGTATTTGCTTCTCATGATTGTACTTTTAATAAGATTCCTCATTCCATACTATAACCTAAAGGATTGCTACATGTTGCATCACTTACAACTAAGACACTTTGACATTTACAAAAGCTGTGGCAAGGAACATGATTGCTGCGACAGGGACAGTGATATGTTTACATTTTGTACAACTGCACATCACAGTGAATTCCTCAGGTATTGGGTTCTTTCCATCAGCTGGATAAAAGATCATCTGCTACTTTATAACCATATAACATAGGATCAAGGATCCCATTTAGGTTTAGATAAAACAGAAATCATGTGATATGTGGTAAAAGTATGCTCTTTTTATATGTTATATTGTTGCATAGCTAAAACAGGTGGTAGGTTCTTAAAACATGACCTCTTGGAATGATGATATGTATAGTTTCTCAGGTGATCTGCTGTTTTACACATTGTTGCCTGCTTCAGTACTCTTATCAAATACTCTTCAGGCATGATAACTTGACTTTCAAAATTATTTTTAGTTCCAAATTCTTTTAAATACATTTCTGGATATGCTTTTAGAGCAGCAAGTTTAGAACCAAATTTGCTTGTGTAATCACAGCCAATCGGGGAATGCACTGCAGGAAACACTGGATCTGGGGATTCAGTCAGGTATATTGCCATTCATACATTGACTGTTCAGCTAGGGAGGGAACTATGCCAAGTGTTGCCTGCAGTGCATGAAATAAAAAGACTGGCTTTTACGTGATTACACAAGCAAATTTGGTTCTAAACTTCCCTTTAATATAGCGATAGCAAATTTGAACATTTTAATTAACTGAAGCAATGCTGCCCTTACCGATATCAAGTACGCAAATAGACACATATTACATGTATTGCAGAAAAGAAGTGAAGAAACATACTTACGCTGTTATTCTCGAAAGTAGGATTTTCCATGGATTTGGTCTGAATGACATTTTAGCTAATTGTTAATAACATCAACCACTCTCCAAAAACACAAAAACGCTTCCCGGAACGAGATTGCATAAAGAAAACTGTCTTTCGAGTCAGTGGCAGGATTCTTACAAGGAATAAAACAAATTCTACATTTTTACATAATTAACAATCTCTCAATTAATGTAAGTATTGCATGGTTGATGCTCGTGACAGAATTTTAAGCATTCTGTTGAGAATATCATGTTGTTCTTGATGAAGGTTTTGCACATTGTGGATAAAGTCTAAAGTGTACTCGGGATCCATCTTGCCTTGCAATAATCCCTAAAGCAAGGGAAAGTTACTCCTTATTTATTCTAGTGGGAAACCCTAGGGGGTATCAGATGTCCCAACAGATATTTGATAATGATGAAAAATGAATGAAACTGGTTAAGTGGAGCATGTCTAGTGGACAGAAATCTACCGTAGTTGTAATTAATGCATAACGAGTTTAACGATGGTTCGGTAATGATAAAATGCAAGACTAACCTTAGAACACTATTAGAGACTATTAACTCTGAAGGAGCAGAACAAAGAGGTCACTAATGTAATTAGATCAAGGAACTGACTTGGTGAAGTGGATGGCTAATGGCATATCGTCGCCTACTGAACTAGGTTAGTATATTATTATAGAATTTAAAGCTCTAAATTTTTGGATTATTTACAGATGTTGGTAAAATTCTGAAGCCTGCCTTGGAATCTTGTTATACATCAGAAGATAGGTAAAAACTACGGAGTAATGGACGCGAAGCTATCAAGTTTGAAATACGTAGTTTATGTTAGAAGTTATATGTGCTGGATATATGACCATTTCACTTTATACACTATTACATACTGAAAGTGGAGGGATGCTGCAAATGATGGTGAGAGTTTGAAACTGTATGTGAAATGGAAAAAAAAAATGAAAGTGGGGCCTTCTAATAGAAAAGTGCGAAGATAAACAGGAAATTAGATTGATGGAATAATACGTATAGCCATGCATAATGGAATTATAACAGTCGTTAACTGGAAGAAGTATTTAGCAGTAAATGGTGCAGACAACTGTTTGTGAATCAAAGACTTGAAAATGCAATGAAGCAAGTGGGAGCTTTGGAGGAAACTCAGAAGAAGCAAACTTGTGTGCATTCAGGAATTGAACCTTCTGCTCTTGTTACAAGGTTGCTGAAAGGGATACAAAGATGAAAAAATAGAACAAATTGTAATAAAACATCTCAGCAAGGCTGTACATACATGAGGCATCTGTAGCAAAAACTTCCTCTAATACAAAAGGAATGTCGGTTTCAAGCTCTGGGGGTGGGAGGGGACATGGTTTCTCCTAGGCTGGAATCGATAGACAAGACGGCAGAGATGTCGTACAGAGGGGTAATAATGTACCATGAATATTATATATATATATATATATATATATATATATATATATATATATATATATATATATATATATATATATATATATTCTAAATAGAATATGAACATTTGACAAATACATCAGAAGATTAGTGTAACAATGATAAACGATGATAATATGAATTCAGCCATAATTTTCATGTCAGCTCAACAGTGATTAGTAATGCTTTATTTTTTTTAATGATGTTGAAGAGAATTCCTTTGCGGTGGGAAACTGCACGAAATAGCAGCTTCATTTAAAACTTTAACGAGACTCATTTCTACCTTCTGCCTCGAGTTGCTAATGACAGAACTTGGCGAGAACTTGTCGGCCTTCTCAGAATTCTTGGAGAAAAAGCCAAGATTTTGATTATGGAAAAGGATTAGAAATTAGAATAAGAAATGGATAAACGTCAATGAACTGAATTAAAATAGTATGCATAGGAAGGAGAAATACTTCCAAAAGTTTAATGCATCCTAAAAAGAAAACCATATTTATGAAAAACGTTTATTGTAGCCACTGGAATCGAGAAAAATTCTCATTTAAGCAAGAATACAAAATTACTCGAGAAAAGTATGAATGGTTATAGAAATGGATAATATCTTGGATATGAAGCAGCAAAATGAGAGAAAAATTTTATAAATAACTGCAAAAATGGAAGTAGTAAAAGACTGTAATTAACATCGAGTTCTTTTTAGAAACCTGAGAAATAATTTCAAGCCTAAGGTATTCCTGTGAGTAAGTTTTTATTGATGGCAATTTATGAGCACGGAAGGTGGTCGCATTTGATTTTTGAGATTAAAGAAGTTGCGTTGTCGAATAGGAGAGGAAGACAGAAATTTCCAATAAAAGGCGAAGACCTCGCACATACTCGTAGTGAAAAGAACATAATCCTCTTTCAATAAAGACTACAACGATCCTTCGGAGGTTTAGTGAATTATATAAATTACGAGTCTACACTCGTCTCCAATAATGGATACGTACATAAAGCACTCGACACCTTATTTTATCTATTTGCTTTGTGGATCTTGTATATGGAACTCATTCATTAAATTAATTTAGTGAAAAATTTCTCATTTACGTCTATTGTAATGAAATATGGGATATTTTACAAATGTTTAAGTAACTTCACTTAGCGTTAATAACAGATTTCCAGTTATCAGTTGATTAATTCAGTGGCAATTAGTGTGAATTTGCAGTCCTTTACGCTAAGATTTGTTGCAAGTTTTTTTTTTACTGTGATTGCATTTTTTTTTCATAAACAACAATCATGACCATTAAACGGGAATTCGTAACTTATGCACACATACCAGGGCTAATTAACGGGGAATTTTAATGAATAGGACACTTTGAATTTTCCCTTTGGTCTATTGAATTCTTAACAAGTGAACAGGATAGCTTTCTCGGTAATGATGGCAAAATATTTGTGTCGTGGCGTGAAATCGAGTCGTTTCTACTTATACTGCCGATTTTTATAGGATTTCATGCGGTAAATATAATAAAATTTAAGTTGGGGAGACCAGTTGAAGACTCAGTAAACTTAATCAAGAATTAAAGACCAGTAAGATAAACTGGAGGACTTTTTCAGTAGTAGCTGCCCGTGGTGATTTTCGTACATAAGTGAGTAACAATATGGGCTGTCAGACCTTGGAAAATCTGGATGTCACCGACGAGTTTTTCAGTCTTCTCAGCTGGCCGGGCCAAAAGGATGATTCTGGTATCCGTCAACGTCGGTCAGCCTAACCTTATACGAATATGTCACCAGACCAGTTAATCCTCAGTGCCAGGATAGAGAAGTTTTCTCAAATAGGTGTATGTATATATATTTTTATATTTATATATCATAGTACAATTTTATACATTAAAGATATATATATATATATATATATATATATATATATATATATATATATATATATATATATATATATATATATGTGTATGTGTGTGTGTGTGTGTGTGTGTGTGTGTGTGTATGTGTGTGTGTAGGAGTGTGGGCGCGCGTACGTGGTTACTATAAAATTTAGAGCTTCCTAGATTTTTCATACAGAAACGAGGAGAATGATGGTTCTTTAAAGTAATTGTCTTGCAGCAAGAATGGTTCTTCAAATTAAATGTCTTACAGCAAGATGGTTCTTCAAATTAATTATCTCACAGCAAGGATGGTTCTTCAAATTAATTTTCTGGCAGGAAAACAAGAGAGGAACGAGAAAGAGCAAAAATCCGGAAAAATGTTCCTTCGGGCTAATCTCCCATTTAAATGATAATGAGGTTTTCCACAGAGATACTTTCCTTTGTAATCTCGAGCGATATAAAATCCATACCATTAAGCTCGAGGAGACGCATAACGCCTTGTTAACCAGAGGTGTTTGTTTTCTCTTTCAGAGTTTTTCTCTTATATATTTAATTTGCCTTTAACAGTGTTATCTATCATCGATTTCAGTCTGATATTTCCAAAACTTACAAATTCGAACAGCAATATATTATTTTTATCCTTCAATCTTATTATCGTAAAGTGAACTTGAAGAAGAAAAGCGCCTTGTATTTTGTCGAATCAAAATTTAGTTCGTAGAGCAATGATGAGCCACACACACACACACAAACACACATACTAATATACACAAGGAGACACACGCACAAACACACATAGCTGAATGGATAAGTCCCTGATTCCTCGGTATCAACAATAAAAGCTATAGGTTTGAATCCTCGCCGGATTAGATATACTTAACTTATATAATTGCCTGGTGGTGTAAGTTGTTCCCAAGACATCGCGATTTCGAAATTCGACAGTATTTGTTACGTAGTATTTCTAATTATGAAAAAATTTCGTTTGAATAAACAAAAATCAGTTCTAAACAGCGCCTTTTTAAATGACATGCAGTTTTTTTAGACATTTTCAAAACAGTGCTTTAAGAAAGATAGAAAGTGCCATCAAGTCGTTTTAGGAAGTTTCATTTCATTAAGCGTTCAGCCAATTCCCCTGTTAAATTATTTAGCGATTTCGAGAGGGAAATTTGGGTCTTTAACTTGGTCATTATTTTCCCTAAACGGTGCTTAGTTTGTTTTAGAGGCAATATTTCCCTGCGAATCTGCTCTAGTTGTCATTAAATGAGTCGATTTATTTTTAATTGTATTGCAAATGTAGGTAATGATTTATCCTGGTGTCAGTGAACTTCATGGAACCGATAAAATACGAATGCACCATCGCGATCAATATTTTTATTTCTAAGAAATTCCTCGAGAGAGCGGGATGGTTCTTTAACGGAAATCCAGTAACCTAATTCAAATAATCTTAAGTGTAACTTCATTCCTAGTTATCTTATATAAACAGATATTACTCGTTCATCGTTATCCTTTATTGTTTTCTTATTCCTTTTTCTTTAGACACCGAATACGTACAGGCATATTTTTTTTATAGATATAGAGTCATAAACCCATCGGTTTTCCCAAGATTTTATCGCGATAATTCGAGAACTGGGTTACTTAATTATTTTATGGTTTAAATAAACATTTACTGTGTATCGCTTTTGATCTTGTGATTTTGACATAATAAGATCAGTTTTAAAATTTCCATAAAATTTAAAACTATTATGTATGTTTTATATCTACATCTTGCCCAAAAATGATCTTTCCAGTACTATAATCTAAAATCCAAAGTACAACCCTCAAGATTTTGATGGGAGAAGTATAGAGTCAGCTGTCTAAAAGCTAATAATTAAACATATAATCTTCGGCTGCAATGCTAAGAAATAAGGATTCAGCTGCCTTCGTTATAAAGCGTCACAGGAACACCACAAGGCTCAGAAAATCTTATCTCGAGGTTCTTATCGTGGATTGAAGTTAACTTTTGTCATTATTTTAGTTATTTTTGTGTTTTTTTCTTTTATAGATTATTCCGTATTTCCTATTTGTTACTGTTCCCTTCTTTTCTTTCTTTGCATTTTCTACCTTGTTTTTTCTTTATCGTTTTCTTTGTCTATTTTCCATCCTCATCTATTCCTTTCTGTCTATGATCGTTGTTTGATTTCTATTTTATTATGTCCACTTCGTTGCAATCATTTTACTCGAGAATATCTTGGAAAATTAAAGTGTCTCCCTCCTTCTCTTCCTCCTCCATCTCCATCCTTTGGATTCTGGCTCTTCCTCCTCTTCTTCTTCGTATTTTGAATGCATGACCTGACGAAGATCTCTTGCGTCAAAAGAATTAATTCATGTTCGACCATTCAAAGGATCCATTCCCTGATATTCTCTAAAATACTCATACACAATTAAAATGTGTGTGTGTGTGTGCTCAGAAGATCGCAAAATAAAGCACGCGAACTTTAGAGTAAAAGAATATAGGAGACACATTTTAGGATGTTCAAATGAAAACAAAAGGAAAAAATCTGAATCTGGTGAAGGCTGGATATAGAAATCATTTTAACACGGTCTTTTTTTCTCCTCGGGCATAAAAACGACCATTTTTGGTTGCTCTAGACTGTCAAAGAAAATCGCTTTCCTAATAAAATCTCTTTTCCACAGACTTTGTTTCTATAGAGTTTTTATTCTCTTTATTTCTTCCTTTGTAACATCGTTTTTATTATTTATTATTATTTATTTATTTTTTCTGCTTTGATATTTTCAATATCCAAAAATGTGACTAATTTTGCTGTTCTTTTCTGGAGGTGTGTGTTGTTTGGGTAGAGTCCAGAGGTTCACAACAAGCCTCTCACCCCCTTCAACAGTTTATCTCTCGTGTCTTCTGTATGCACTAAGTTGCCTCAGTCTCAACCACCAACCTCTTCAGGGTTATTCATCTTCCCAAAAGTCTCTTGACTATTTGGGGCGATCAACCAGAGTTTGTTTTTCTTGTTTGGAAAGTGTAATAATTCTGGCTCCTTTCAGCTCTTATTCAAGGTTATCAGTGCATTGTATCTTGTTCTGATACTTTCGCCCACGTTATATTTTTTTCATCTTCCTAAAGTACAGTTTTGTTTTTTTATTGCTCAGTTTGTAACCCCAGTCTCAAAACTCCATGAGTTTTCCCTTCAAGCATTGGAACTATTTGCTGAGTAAGATGAACCAGGACATTACTATTCGACGTCGACTTTAAATATTTCTTGAAGACAGAACAAATTGTAATAGAGCTGCATATAAAAATTATCGCTCTTTTTCATTATTTTCGGAAATAATTGAATGAATAACGGTATTGTCATTTTTGCAATCCAGACAAACTGTGGCCTTAAAACGATTTGATTTTCTTTGGAATCCCTTGCATTAAAACTTCATTTTTACTTACACGACGAATAAGATTTTCAATAATGACGTAAACGAGGAAAGACAACAAGAAGGATAATCAATCAGATCTAGCAGAGTAAAACAAGATGAGAGAAGGAAGAGAGAAAACAAGGTCTCTGATTATTAAATAACACCTATAATTCAGTTACAGGTCTGAAAGGGTACGTAATGCCTCGTCAAACTTTAAAATTCGATGTGAACCCATAAAAAGACTTGTTTTTCTCACTATTACATATGCATAGACCCCAGGGGAATATATTCGAAGCTGGGGCTGAAAAATTATTTTTTTCTTACTGAACTCTGCAATGGTATGTTTTTATTGTGTGATCATTTAATTGTGAGAAATTCACTAACGCCAAATCGCGCTAAGGGAGAAAAAGAGTTCATCCTCAAAGGACATTATTGAATATTAATATGCATGAATTAATTTTTATTCATATTCATCTAAATATCAGTGCTTTAAATTTCTATTATTGAAGAACGAAACGCTTCATATGCAATGAATTGAATATTGATATGTATCTGAAGTTATAATAATCATAATAATAGTAATGGCAATCGTAATGCTTATATGACACCTTAAATAATTTCTGTGTTAAGTAGTGTAGCAGCGAATGAGAGAGTTAGGTGGTAGTCCAGTGTGGCGTTTATGAAAAGAAGATGCTTTCAGATCGCAACGTCAACATCTGCAGGTGGAGTGATTTAGACGGTTGTCGATTTGCCGCTTTCCGGAATTATATCTATTTTACTCAAGGATGTTTGTATTTTGCTCTAATATCCTTTTGATGAATTATCTCTTTGTAGAAATGTTTCCTGTGTGTTACGTCTTTTGCCTCATTGTTCTAAGTTGAAGATGATTATTATTTATTATTATTATTATTATTATTATTATTATTATTATTATTATTATTATTATTATTATTATTCAGAAAATGAACACTATCATATGGAACAAAACCTACAGGGACACTGACTTGAAATTCAAGCTTCCAAAGATTGTGGTAATAATTAGCAGAAGTAAGAGGAAGTAAATGGAAATGAAAATAGAAGACATATCACTTGCTGAAAAAATAGATTTATAAATAGACAAAAATGTATTAAAAGGAAGGAGAATATCATTAGGTTAGTAATACATTGCATCTTCGCTTGAACTTTTGAAGTTCCAGTTGCACGACATCCTTAGGGAAAACTGTTACACAGTCCAACGAAATGGCATAAAGAACCTCTGAACTAAGAACTTCG
>NC_089786.1:42770727-42783227 GCF_040412425.1 Macrobrachium rosenbergii | reverse complement strand
CGTCCCAGACCCCTTAAAAAAATAGTAATAAAACAGAGGTAGAAAAATGCCAACATAACAGGAGAGTGAGCACGACAACGTTAATTGTCAACGCATCAGGATTCTGGTAATGGAAGAGCAACGCATGTTTACAAGAATTCCACACAGAAAAACTGATGCTCCAAAAACAGTCTAAATCGTTCATTTGAATTCAGGACACGTCTGTTCGATTATTCAGATCTCACCATTATATGAATAGGTAATGACGGTTAGATAGATGGGTCAATACGTAGTTTTCCGACATCTCTATTGATACCGATCGGTTAAGAACCTGTGTAGCAGAAGAAAACCTAAGGCAACTCTAATGAATGTCAGATGAGCAGAAAACGATTTTTAAATAGGAGGAGTGTGGCTAAACTAAATCTGAGTAATACGAAAAGACTTGGAGTCGCAAGCCGACACACAATTTTACTTCCGCAAAATTTTCTTCGAGAGCGTTAATGAGAAAGTCATTTGTGATGAGGATATGCGTGAAATACCGGTTTCTCAGTTATAAAGTTACATGAGACTCATTTTTGTCTCCGGCTTCAAAGTTCTTCGTGTTACAAGTTCGCTTGAAACTGACTTTATGGAATTCCAAAATGTCGGTATTTTTGGAAAAGTCAATAAATATAATAAAAACTCGTAGTAATAACTATTGCAAACCATGAAGAAAGACTTGAACGTGACCCGTTCAGTGAAAGGAAAGTTATAATTCCTATGATTCTGATTGTTTATGATGCATAAAGCAAAAGACATTTCGAACATTGCGGTCAGACATCGGTCAAACTGCCTTATTTCCCTCATTTTTATATCATGAAAATCTCTTAAATCCTGAGAGCAAAGACCGGCTTTTCTTCCTTGCAAATTGAGTGAATGCTCTCGTGTCACTCGGAAAGATCAATCAGGAGGAAATCTAGGCACCATAACAAGAAAAATCGTCGAGGCACGAGTTGCAGCCCTGATATATTCGTGAAAAAGAAGAATAAGAGTAAAAGCGTCATGGTGGAACAATTACTCCTATGTAGAATTGTATAACCTTCCACAATGGCTTCATTTCCTTTACACTTTCAAGGGTGGCTTTTCCATATCAGATAACCTTACAGAATGATGTGGGATAAATGCACTGTTAATGAGAACGAATTTCGATAATAACAAAACTGAAAAGATATGGCCGTTTCTTTGTGGGGATTTTGCACACAAGCTTCTTGAAGGACGCTTTTTATCTTTATTGGAATTGGAATTGCTGTTATAAAATCCTTTGACCACAACACAGGGTTACATTTCTGGACCCTTTCCAATTTATCCATAATTTGAACACACTCCCCCAGAATTTGTTCTCGAATAAGAAGTGAAAACTGGAGTCAGGTCAGTTTAAAGAAGTGGAGAACAAAGTGATAAGAGACCGATGGGAGTGAATGGGCAGTAAAAACCAGCAAGCAATGAAGCCGCGGGATTGAGCGAATGATAAAAGAACCTTCATTGCCATATAAAGTACACCGTGCGATAAGTGTTTGTGCATGAAATGGATAGAAGATATTGTCGTGTAACAAGTAAGTGGTGTGAGAGCTAAGAGTGAAGAATTTCGTGATTACTAAGGAGACAATTTTTAACTTGGTGCCGTGGGCATGATCAGTGATGTCTTCCAGCTGAATACCTTTCTATTAGTGCCATTAGGTATCACTCCTTATAAGAAAGCCAATGAAAATTCAGTGTAAATAAGCAAATAAACAACGAAATGCTAGGCTGAAAAACTGATTAAAAATATGAATATTTTCTTCAAATTAATATGTAATTAATATCTTAAAATTCTACTGTAAGCTACTGAAAAAAAATCCCATTTTATTAGGGCTACGAAACTCACCTAATACATTGCAGAGAAGAGACCTTGCAACGAGTAAAGGCTGAATTTCCAGGAGCCGGGAAGAGTGGGTACTGAATAAATCTTCTCTTGGATAACTTATGGTTATTAGAATAGAATCTCAATTATCCGGGTTAATTATTTACCACTGTAATTAGGTCAGAGTTCTCGGTTTCTTGTAATTGTGTTTTCTTGTTATTAACATCTTTAAATTAAATTAAATAAAATCGCAGGATAGAATACCCATAAACCACTAGAACACGAGCACTTGCCTGACTTTAAGAGAAACGATTACAAAATGACAGATAAGAGTTCTGGTGTCTAAAAGAGAGGGAGATTTTCGAATGGAATCCCCAATATAAGTGGAAACCAAATGACCTGATGTAGCCCATGCTCAAGGAAAACTCGAGCCAGGAGGGAGGAGGAAGGGAAGAGGTTCAACTCCAAAGGGAAATGATGACAGAATATTCTTGCCTCTTGAAAGGAAAGAGGAGAATTCCAAGGTCGTCCATGATGCACAAGGAACACTTACTTAGCAGGAAAATCTTAGGACCCAGATGCACTCAGAGCAAAAGGCGAAGCTTACATAAATATTTTTCAATCTCAGAGATGCCTTATTTAGATGATAATCTCTCTTAATCATTCTCACCCAATTATTCTTCCGTAATTCTAGCAGATCTTAATCTCCTCCCTCTGGTGTAACGCGAAGGTTTGATTTAATCTGCTCAACTAACAAAGGCAGGGAAATCGTTGTGAGAAATCGTCACCTGAAGATATAATTATATCTTGTTTATTTTGTTTCTTATTTCGGTGCAAAAGCCTTGGGCTTCTCAGCATATGAACAAAGAAGGTTATGAGTGATCTGAGTCATTCATTTCCCTGAATTCATAAATCTATACAAAATGTTCTGTAATCATTTCCCATTATAGTGAGGAGGTGCAGAGCCCTATTGCTCTTGAACGCATAAACATTGCCTCAATTCGCTTTGCTTTACTATAAGAAAATTTTGAATTTATAAACTCGCACTTGTAACTAAGGCTGTAAATTAGTAGTGTAAAATGGATGTTACTAATTGACTGTTAATTATTATACGTCGCAAATACTAAGATTATTGGCATCAAGCGTAATTATCGTTGTTGAGGTTATGACATAAGGAAGTAATTTTCTTACTGAATGCACTTACGTATTACCATTTAAATGTGAATCGTTTCGATACAAAAAAGTCTATTCCCTTTAAAAGTTAAGCTCAATTATTTGCAAAATGTGGAAAAAAGAATGAAAGCACTGGATGGAAGATATCAATTCTCAAAGGTCCTTCATCATAAGTGATGAAATATTTGCTGATCCACGTTAGCATCTTCTTCGTTCATTCATTTTGTGTCATTTTCTAAAACTACTCTTGGAAAATCCCATAAGATTCCTGATATGCTGAGCAGGATATGTCCGTAGTTCATCGTGTTTAGGATTCTTCTTCGCACATCTGGTACTTTTTTCGCCTTTGCTGGCATTCACTAAATGCTATATTCCCTTAATTTCATCAGCTGCCTTCTTTCTCATATCGAGTCTCTTAACCTACCTACTCGCTGAAGTCCTCCAGATTTGTCAATGGAAGAACGAGTTATTCAACACCAAACACATTCCTCGTAGTAACAACAGTACATTTACTGCTGATGAACATTTTATTACTTAAATAGAATATAAGAAATATGCTACGTCTTTCTCTTTGAAAGTTTTCTTCCCAATAAATCTTTTACTGATAAAATCTGAAAATGTGTTTAACTATGTTTGGAGATCGGAAGTTCCTATTTCCCACATGCCGGAGGTTAGAAAATGCGCCGAAGTTTCTTCAGTGCAATCGAGTTTTCTGTATAACGTATAATGCTGTATAAAACTATCAGCTACGACTGGCCAGCACCCAGCCGCTAACAAGTGCAGTCAAAACTAAAGGTGTGTCGCACTTCTCCGGAAAGCGCTACCAGACGAACGATCCACGGCTAACTTTAAGCTTAAATAAAATAATAACTATTGAGGCTAGAGTGCTGCAATTCGGTATGTTTGATGATTGGAGGGTGGATGATCAACATACCAATTTGCAGCCCTCTGGCCTAAGTAGTTTTAAGATCTGAGGGCAGACAGGAAAAGTGAGGACTGACAGTCAAAGTCGTAACAACAGTTTTCTTTTACAGAAGACTAAAATATATTGTTATATTTTGTCATAAAAATAAGTATAATTTTTCTTTTATACAACTTTTAATTAGATATTAAAATTTTTTTACTGAAACCAATTTTACAAAAAGATATTTGTTTTTAGTTAGTAAAAATAACGAATTTAGTATTGTAAAGAATGACATACGGTGCATTATTTTTGAGCCATTGTATACAGGAAGTCCTGTTCAAGTGGAAATCTGGAATTTGTTGTTTTATTATAGTACTGTAACTGTATGTAATTTGTGATGTTTTATTTTCATGATCTGCAGTAGAAAATTTCCTTAAAGGTTATGATTTACTGACGAAAAATTATCAGAATTCAAACGTTGATAAATTTACCTTCCAGAAAATAGCTGCAAAGAATATGAATATCACCTTCACTGGGTGACCTTCCCTTTATCTTTATTCTGATCTATGACCGTCCTTTAATTTCAGTCTCATTCATTATCAGTTATTGCTTTCTCTCCCTTAGCAATAAATGAAATCTTACAAAGAGAACATCAATAAATTCCACCGAAGAAATTCTGATCTCTCTATTCTTATATTCAATTTATTTTTAGATATTTCGGAAGCTTTCGGTAGAACTGCCATTTCCTACATTTAAGCTATTCGGGGAAATGACTGGGAACTGTTCTTAGCGAAGCGTTATACAGCTCAACCAAAGGTGTAATAAAAAAACGGTAAGAAAACACTACTTTCAACTTATTTTTTCTTGGTAAGCTGGAGTGCGATAAATTCCTCGTGATTTTACAGGGAGCAGGGCGAGGGGTTGCAAGGAATTAGCAGAGTAGCTGTACAATCGGCAGGTATTTTATCAGTTAAGGCTTCTCAGCTAAAATGCAATAATTCAATTGTTCTAGAAAATGTTCTTATCTCCTTTTTCGAAGAGCCTTGCTCAAAAGTGACGCTAAATGACTGCATATGATTTCGTTCAAATATGCAACCTCACATATTGCATATTTTTATCTCTTCTTTAAAATGAGGCCATAGTATGTTTCATAAGCTTCAGTTAAATCTGTCATATGTATCAAAATTCAACGAAAATTTCGAAAACGACGACGAAAAAATTGTCGAAGCATTAATTTTCTTTTTTATTATGAAACTTTCCTTTTTTATCGGAAATTTTCCCTTTTTTTTTTCGGAAATTTTCTTGAGAGTGGCCGGTAGCTAGACAATGATTTGTTAAATGTAACATGTCCGACTGACATCATTATATTTCCTAAAAGAACTTATCTGATAACTTAAATTTCTCCCCCAGGTATTATTTGTAATGCCTGTAAATAATATTATCGATTTGAGACACTATAAAAAAAATTGTTAAAAGTCCAAAATGAAATAGAACGGCATCCGAAGTCAACACTTGAAATGTATTTCGGATACAGTTTTTCATTCTGCGCTTCTAATGTATTTTTCAAACATCTTAACGCAGACTGGAACAAATCGCCCCATACATTAGAAGAAACATGTAATTATAAAAATTTTCTAAAGACTAGATTTTGATTAAAACACGGAACTGATAAAAATTACTATTGGGGGAAAATCTATAGAGGTAAAACGAAGGCCAACTTTATCTTATGGCAGAAGAACAGTAGCTTACCGGGCTTGAGCTTTTCAAAACGCAGTAAGCACTTGCTAGCAGTGTTACTTTACTCTGGTTTGCTCTTTGAGGTTTTATATGCAATGCAATAGTGCTGTGGCTCTTTTCGTAGGCTCGCAAGCTAAATGCCCATGAATGGCATTACAATACTTCTGGATGTCTGATAGCAAGACGGAAGAAGCTGGTAGAGCAAAAGCGTCTACAGTGTAAGCCAATGCTGCACCAGCCTTTTGTATAAACAGAAAGTAGGTTTAAAAACAAGTAGGCTTAGCAATACCTGTGACACAAAATTACATAAGATGCACCAATACAGGAATTTCTCTCAACATCCAGGCCGTTGAAAGAAAATTTCTTTATTAGTGTATTTTATGTAATTTTGTATTAAAGGAATATATATATATATATATATATATATATATATATATATATATATATATATATATATATATATATATATATATATATATATATATATATATATATATATATATATATATATATATATATATATATATATATATATATATATATATATATATATATATATATATATATATATATATATATATATATATATATATATATATATATATATATATATATATATATATATATATATATATATATATATATATATATATATATATATATATATATATATATATATATATATATATATATATATATATATATATATATATATATATATATATATATATATATATATATATATATATATATATATATATATATATATATATATATATATATATATATATATATATATATATATGTATATATATACATGTATATTCATATATATATACAGATATATCCAAGTCAGCCATATATATATATATATATATATATATATATATATATATTTATTTTTTATATTTATATATATATATATAAAACCTATACTATACTCAGATTAAAGTATTAAAAATTATGAACCATAAAAAAATTGAGGTTGTGTTTATTATACATGACCAGTTTATACATTATACAAATCACTATTGATGATCCGGGGTTTACAGTCACACATATATATATATAGATCTAAAAATATGATTATATTTTTGCAAATATATTATTTTCTTTTATATATATAATCAATATATATATTTTTACTGATTTATTTATATTTGTTTATATTAAAGTTATATTTAGTGTTGTGTTATATAGGCTACCACCGTGCATTATTTTTGAAGTTTCATCGTATATATAACATTATTTAGCACCGAAAGATGCGTCATTTTACTATTTTGATCTATTATAAAAACTTTGATTTTGACGAAAAAATGATCGGCATTTTTACATGACTTCAGACTTATCCAAGTCAGGCCGATCCTGAATTCACAATTCTTTTTCCCTTCCGAGATAGGGGTTTATTTGGTTTAAATTTCCACACTCTTTCTTTACTAATAAATATTGAAAATGAAAACCTGAATGACCGGTTACTCAGAGAGTTAAGGAATTAAAAATTTCAGTGAACCAATAAAAAATTGAGGTTGTGTTTGGGTTAGACGAAAAGTTTAGAGGCGTTTAGTTTTCTGTAAAAGAAAACTATTGTTTCGGCTTTTGTCTGTCAGTCCGCACTTTTTCTGTCCACTTTTTCTGTCCGCCCTCAGATCTTAAAAACTACTGAGGCTAGAGGACTGCAAATTGATATGTTAATCACCCACCCTCCAATCATCAAACATATCAAATTGCAGCCTCAGTTATTTATTTTATTTAAGATTAAAGTTTGCCACAGTTTGAATCTGCAGCTGGCAACGATATGGGCCATTATAGGCTTCTTTTTTGACCACCGATGTATCAGCCGTGGTTAAAGTTTCGTGGCCTTAGCTCATATAACATTAAACCGAGAGCACCGAAAAGATAGATCTATTTTCGGTGGCCTGTACAGAAAACTCGATTTTGACGAAGAAATTCCCCTTTTCATTTCTTACATGTTTGAGTCGTCAACAGTAAGAGAAATAAGATAAAAGTGGGCTAAGCAATAATTCAGGACTTAAAGACTTGGGTTGACTCCTTCTTTTTGTAGGCTTTTTTCGGCATTATATAGAAAAGCTTCTCACATTTCTAAACTAATAAATATTGAAAATGAAACCTTTCTTTGGACAAAAATCAATAAGCAATGGGATCAAAGAAGAGGAATAAAACATCAGTAGTTTAGCAATAAAAGCATTAATGGCGTCGTTCGAAGCGATATGTGCATGTTAAAAGGATAAAACTGATGTAATTAGTCTAACGTAGCATGGACCTGAATGATATCAAACGTAACGGTCTTTATGGAAAAACTGGAACGAAAACTATTTCGATTATTATGGACTACTTTTCCAGGATAATTTCAGCAATTTACGCATCAATTAGAATCTCTTCTAGCTCTCTGTAATTAACTCGATTTGCTTCCCAAATAAAATTCATAGATAACGAATAAACCTGCACAATAATAAAGAGAGAGGGGACAGATATGTAAATATATTACATATAGTTATTAAATATATATATTGAGTTATTAAATATATATATTTCAATGATAGTAACAGAGTGCTTAAATGGTAATCCACAGTGGCAACTACTCCATCACAATTTAATTTCTGAATGAAGCCTGTAAAATTTAAATTTCTCACCCCAAACCCAATACAAGATCTGAGTTCCACTCACTGCCATCTCTAATTTCAGTGGTATAGAGATTCTTTTGTGATAAATTTTTTATATGATGTATCAGCCGTCAAAGTAGTGACAATGGCGCTTTGTCAACAACGAAGGCGTGTGAGTAACACCGGCAGAACTTTTTGATCTTTGATTCCTCAAAACAGCTTAAGTTTGGTTCCAAAAAAGAGATATGTTCTATTTCATTTCCACATATGGTAGTTAGCTTATGGATTATAATCGTTAATAGGGTTATTCTTTTTTTTTTTTTATATTAAAATACGCATTATTGACCTGCTCTTATGAAAGTATCAGAGAAAATACAGTAAATATTATTGACATTATAATGCAAACAGCGACCTTTACCTAGACATTAAATTTTAATTTTGTTTTTGCTAAATTTAATAAGCTAATTATACGAGTTAAGAATTTGCTCTTCGGTATTGAGTTTCTTATTTGCAGGTGCACAATAATCTGAGTATTTCTGCTTCTTAACAAAAGTAATAAGAAGTCGATAAGAATCCCAAAGCAAAGGAAAGAACAATTTAAGCTGCTTTTTGCCTTCGTCAGTGAACCATGAGTGATAAGATGAGCTGAAATTCCTTCCATGTGAGGTTTTGACAGAGTCCCTAATTGTAATGGCAAGAGGTTTTCCTCGGCGCCACACGTCAGATGAATCCCAGCAAGCCCCTTTGCCCAGAAATCACCACATATGGAAAAACTCCCCTTCCTCTGCAAGTAATGAGACTTACTTTGGTCTCAAAATTCATAAGTGAAGATTGTCCAAAAAGCTTTATAAATAAATAAATAAATATATATATATATAAATATATATATATATATATGTATTTATATATATATATATATATATACTTAAGAACCCTATATGATTCATTATTTTCATTTGTCTGTATTTCTGCTTATAACAATAATGTGCATATCTCTCATTTGAACAGTGAGTGATGATCCTATTTTCCATTTTGAAGTCCCACGCTGTGTCTGGAATCGGGAATTCAATCCAAACGTCGATGGGGAATTATCCCGAAGGGGTGAATCTATTGAGTTAAATGGACGGGCACTGATAGCTCAGTGGTTAGCGTCGACTGGATTCGCTGGATGCGCCACACACACATTTTATATGGGATCGAGGCCTCAGCAAGAGCCCTATCCATTTATCACTTATAAATTTTCCCATCGGGGATATTCCTGTGCCTATATAGGTAGCATGGATTTGATATTAAATATTTGTAGCTTCATGATCGTATATAAATCACGGTGTGATAAAAATATATATATATATATATATATATATATATATATATATATATATATATATATATATATATATATATATATATATATATATATATATATGTGTGTGTGCGTGTATGTGTGTGTGCACGCGCGCGTGTATGTGTTTGTATGTATGTATGTATGTAAGTACTGGATGGTCGTAAGTGTGATTGTTTTAAGCTATGGACAAGAGAATACTAAACAAAGGCCCCACGATTTTCTCTCGCTAATGAACTTTTTCACAGCTGTTTTGCGGACAGTATTATTTCCCTTGAACAACATTTTGCCTAAAACATAAAGAAACTTAAAGGGCTGCTTTATAATGTTCCATTGAGGATATTCACGTTAATTACTGTGCGACATTGTTCTTGATGTCTCTTTATGAGCTTTTGGGGACAATTTGGAAACATGAGCGTCCACCACAAGAATACTAATCTCGATGAAACTTTCATTTTTTCGTGTTCTTTTGTTTGTTTTTCCACTGACAACTACGCAAATTGAAATTGGGAATAATTTAGATATTATTTCTTTTAGTCGTCCTCTGCGGTTACCAGCGCAGCTTAACAAAGCCCTTGTCTTTTGGTAACTCTTCTGTTTGGAAGTTTAGATAAAGTTGGGTGAATGAATGTACATTTGCATATACGGTTCGTAAATCTGTAGCGATCTTTTCTCAGTAATATGTTTTCTCGAGACGTTGGAGGGAGAAGGTAGAGATAGATAGAGTGAGAAGGCAGAGATAGACAGAGGGAAAAAGATCATTTATTTAAAAAAAAATATAGTGACCTCTTAAACATGATAACGTCTATATAGTTTTCCAATAATAAGGTTTTCCAGTTACCTAAATGCTATGAGAGCTGGGCCGGACATTTCACATTTAAAGATATTCAGCGCTTCTCTTCACCAATCATATTCAACATTTAATTACACAAAATAATCATTTCCTCTGTTAAACAATATATTTTCGAATCTCGTGGGAAAAAGGCGTTTTTTGTTCATAATTTACGACTATAATTATTCCCTTGTAAACACCGTGATTAAGTACAGCGCAAATATCAGTATTATATGTGTGCGCGTGTGTGCCAAAGAAAAAGAAAGAACAAATGTGTATGACAACGTTTAAAGTAAAAAGGGCCATTATACTTTCCCCACTGCCTGTTCTCCTTTGAAGCGAGGATCACCTTCAGACGTTATAGGCCGGAATTACGGCGACTGGAAAAGGGTCGTGTCATCAGCATCTGAGGGAAAAAGGGTCAAGAATAATTTGAATCTTATCGTGAATAACCTTTCTAATAGGAAAGGTATGCGATGCATGCATACGTGCTTTATTTTTAGAGAGAGAGAGAGAGTTTTATAGATGAATATATTTTAGTGAACACTAATTCTTGCAAAGAGATGGCCGGCAAGAAGGACGCCGAAATCTTTCTTAAATGATTCTGTGATTGAATAAGTGTGTAATATTTGTTTTATGGTTCAAGATGATTATCTAGAACCATAAAAACACACATTTAAAAAAATTAATTTATATTATGATTTCATTTGACATACAGGATTGAAGTGAATATTGAGTCTTTAATCTTAATCGCTTATTTCCTTTTTCTTAGCTAATGCTTCTTCTTCTTAATAATAATAATAATAATAATAATAATAATAATAATAATAATAATAATAATAATAATAATAATATTTTTATTATCATTATAGTCCTTTCCCACTGGAGGGGGTTGCTTGAAAGGTGTTACCCATTCGGTTCTAAGCTCGTGATCTGAGATGAGGTTGTTCCCCATGCCCTTCGTCACATTGGCTACGACCTGAAGCAGTCGACTGAGTACCAGGTACAAATCTCACAGTGTAATTCGACAAACGCTTTATATATTTAGCGGAACGTCTCTGACTCTTTCCCCTTGCCAGGATTCTGCCTTGCTGGTCAGGTGATCGTTCTTTGCAATAGAAAACGCTTCCCTTATCGACATTGTTTTGTAAAAAAAAAAAAAGGCCTTTCTTAGACTATGGAAGTTGGAGCACAAGGGGCCAGGCAGAAGGGAAAACAAAGGCTGGAGGGGAAATGTGATCGACAAACAAGTGCACGGAATAAGCAAAAGACAATAATCATAAGCTTATCAATTATTAATATTGACATTCATGAAGCCTCCTGTATACTTTTCCATTCAAGCGCGTGATTCTGCGCGCGAATACGAGAGAGAGAGAGAGAGAGAGAGAGAGAGAGAGAGAGAGAGAGAGAGAGAGAGAGAGAGAGAGAGAGAGAGAGAGAAGAGACTGTCCTTAAGAGTAATATAATGAATGATCTCCGTCCAGTGATGCTGTTTTATGTCACATGGGATAAACTTCTATGAACAAAATTTATTGTTGATATTTCCTAGACGCTAATGCCTCCCAGTTTTGATAATGAATTGTAACTTCGTTGCAAACGTGGAAGTATATCTTTATATGCAGCAATCTTAAGATCGCATGCAAGTAGCGGTTGGTTAGTCCTGTGTGGTGTGTGCTTTGGGTGGAAGGGATGCTGGTGGGCTTGAGCTGTTAGCATTAGAATAAGCCGGTGCAATAGAAGCCTTCTGCCCAGAGACTTATCCTTACCGTTGAAACTGATGGATGAATGTGGCAGTGCCTGCCGTCTTTTGTGTCATCAGAGCCACCATCTGTTGGAGAAATTATGTTAATTTGAGTCAGCTCTTTGCTCCCTTGCCTTTAATTTGAAAGTTTTAAGTTCGATAATGATGTCAGATAAAAATTTATACACACACGCGCGCACACACACACACACACACACACACACACACACACACACACACACATATATATATATATATATATATATATATATATATATATATATATATATAT
>NC_089786.1:42733227-42765727 GCF_040412425.1 Macrobrachium rosenbergii | reverse complement strand
TTTAGTTATGTTTACCGAACTTTACAGCCTCCTTAGAATATGATTTGTGATTAATTAACAGAGCATGAGACCATTATCTTCAAGTCTTAAAGAAGAACTGCTCTGATTTCTGGTGAGAGATATGGGGAAATTTTTTTGTTTTTGTTTGTAGTGATGATGAAGATGACAATGATGATGACTATGACAATTAATAGGATTATAAAGGTGAATATGGTGATAATGCTGGCGATAATGGAGACGATATAATTATGATGACCATGCTATTGATAAATGAATGAACACAGTAATAATGAAATGGATACTGATGATATTAGAATACATGAGGAAGAGATCAACAATAACTTAAAGACAAGCGTATATTCTTTTATTTATCCAAATATACATTTTTTTTTCATCCCGTAAGTGGATTATCTATGAATAAACATTGGTTTTCACATCATGCTTATTTGCTTGTTTGTTTTAGTCTTAAATGAGAATCATGAATTGCACGTGTTGTATCTTTACAGGACACTTAAACGGGTAAATGTGAAGCTCTTAAACACTTGAAGTCATTGTGTCCATTATCAAAATAAATATTGCTTCTCTTGCTTTCTCATTTTTCACTTGTCTCTTGGCTACATTACTTGTTAATTAACCCAGAATTTATGGCAACTTGAATATTAAGCAGATGTCTGCAGCGCTTTCCTTTTAGATATTTTGTGTTTCCTTTCGGTACCTATCTTGACACTGATTTTAACGTACTTACTACGTAACACACCTATACATCCACAACAACATATACGTACTGTACATACATACATATAAATATTCGACAAGAGCTAGAAGTAGGAAGAAAACAAAAGACCGCCAAGTCGTTCATGGCTTAATGTTTATGAAGTTTTGTATATATATATGTATGTATATATATATATATATATATATATATATATATATATATATATATATATATATATATATATATATATATATATATATATATATATATATATATATATATATATATATATATATATATATATATATATATATATACATATATATATATATATATATATATATATATATATATATATATATATATATATATATATATATATATATATATATATATATATATATATATATATATATATATATATACCGAATATATATTGAGTTTGATTCATGAAAAACGGAAAACGATCTCTACAAACGCTATATGACATGTCATTATGCCTGTTAATCTAAAATGTTAAAGAATTATTTGTGTACATGGTAATTAGCCAACTGAAGTAGTTCTAAGAATAAACACACAACTCTTTAGTAAATAAAAGAAAATATTTTGTGTCAAACAACCGGTAATTTCCATATTTTTGTGTTTGTGCGCATACAGTTTACATCGAATCCAGAACGAGAAATTTTATGCATCAGTAAATTCGCACCGTTAAGTTCATGATCATGACTATGAGGAAACGGAAAGAAATTAAGCTGATGGAAATTACAATTCCTGGAGTGGCAAAATTTAGTTGCAGAAATATTGCTGGAAGGATCCTTTAAACAGGCTCAAAATCGTAAAAAAAAAGAAGCAATAAGGTCGGGAAAGGATAAAGGAGGCCACGTTTCATGTCGGAGCGAGTAATGAGACTCGCACGAGAAAGAAACTCATCAGAGTAATGGAAAAGAAGTCTTTCGGTTCCGTTATGCTTCGTTTTTAGGCGTTCGTCAAGGCTCTCATTTTCTCCGAATGAAATTCCGATTTTACGAGGTTTTTGCGGATAACAGAGAAGTAGAAAAAAACACTGTTGGTAAATATATCCACACTGTAGTTTCCCAGCACATAAATTGCCAGCTCACGCTTGAAATGAGAGAAAAGGATAAGGAGCAATCCATGTTACAAGCCAACATAAGGAAGGCTGGGCTTGTGAAATGCGGTTATTGTCTGAACTAGAAAACAGAGATGGTGAGAGCAAGCGAGTCTTTGCAGACTTGCTGCAACAGTGCGAATGGCCTTACTTTAGTATTTAAGCGGAATTGGAGAGTAAATTCTTTTGCACATAATGAACAAAGGGTGGGTCAATGAATATTCCATATAATAAATAATATCAGTTAGAGATGCCCAACAGACATTTCTCAATTCAGTCTAGAATCTGGAAAGTGGTAGAGAATACAAAATATCAGCTGTTTACCCCTAATACATAGGCAAAGGATAGGAGAAAGGTGTCTCAGATTTTCATCATATCATATATAAGCCCCCAAACGGGGGGAGAAATTATCACATGCCAACTGCGTCCACATCATTTTATTAGTGCTCAGTTTTCAGAGGACTCTATAAATGGCTTAAACATAGTGACTGGCGTGTTTACTAAACATATGCATCCATGCTGTTGCAAATTTATGTGTCGTATACAATTTCTTTAATATTTAATATTGAAAATATTTATTTAATATTTAAAATAGAGCTAGCTCAAAGGGGGTTAATTATAAAGCAAGCTTCCACAAATCGCAGTGCCGAAATGTGAGAAGAGGAAAAACATACAAGAATAGATAAGAAAAAGAAGAAAAAGAAAATAGATGAAAATGAGACAACAACATAACTAATATGCTGCAAAATGTAGGTTACATTAGACGATATAAATTTTAATCCCTGTTTAAGGTCTAAGTACGCGAAAACATGTGTGTATCATATGACAGAATGACCAAGGAGTATGTAATACTAAGGATTCTGGGATTTTTCCGACGGGAGAGAGAGGCGAATGACAATGAAAAGCACTGAAAGAAAAAGAAGGGAATTACCTGGAAGTATTACACCTTCTGTTAATTGGAGCCAGAACACCACGTGAGAGCAATTAGTTGCAGACTTCAAGGTATCAGAGTGTGGGAGGGCGTGTTATTGATTTCGAGGCATGAAAGTGACTGTAGTGGGAAACAAAGGGTTTACAAGGTCCTCTTAATGCACCAAAGGCAAAATAGAGCGAGCAGCACAAAGGGAGAAAATGTATACAAAAGGGCTTTGACTTTGTAGAAGTATACATAATTACTGAAGTATAAACTTACAGGGTACCAACGTACTCTGTACAAGAACATTCTAATCGTATTATCTTATTTTATATATAGAAAGAATGTCAAGGATATGGATAATTAAATTAGGGTAAACAAACAACACTTACGATCATTCAACGAAGAAAAAGGGGAAAGAAGCGTAAAATGACAATTACTAGAATAACGAAGCTAATAAAAACAGTTCGAAGTAATACAGTAACATGGCAATTGGCTTACCAACAACGGGGAAAGAATAGGGTATTTGGAGAGAGAGAGAGAGAGAGAGAGAGAGAGAGAGAGAGAGAGAGAGAGAGAGAGAGAGACTATTAAAGTCAGTTTCATGAAACTAAATTCGTAATCACGTTTGACGAATCGAGACAAAACGTCTCTTTTAATGCCATTGGCAAACTTAGATATTAGATTCATAACGTTGACGTTTACAAAGGTTACATAAATGTGAGGGAAAGTATTTAATTTCCTTTCGCTTTCATTTAAATCATAACAGGCATCTATTACTATTCATCACAACTAATTCTTTTGATATCTGAAAATGCTGGCGGTTCGAAATATCTTCTATGGCGGAAGTTAGATTGGAATTTTTTTACTTATCAATAAATTTATTTACTGCCATTTGAGTTAAATATATTCCGATATACTGAAAAAATCAGAAGTAGCTCATTAGATGTTTAGTTGTGAGGTTCATAAGATTCTGTCTACGATCATTTCTAAATATTTTTTTCTTCTATTCCATGACCATCATTTTTCACTTCTCACACAAGACTGAATGCTCATATGAAACACAATTACAACGACAATAATAATAAAGATAAGAATACGATCATAAGTAACTCAAGGAAATGTGAAACTGTTCATAGGAAACTACAAGTAACAAATGTTAAACAAACAAAACAATCAATGTATAGAGCGCATAAATGTGCGTCATATCTGCAAGCAAGTCTAAATACGAGAGGCACATAAATATCCTTGCAAACACACGCATGAAGAGAGAGCTCGAGTTACGATCTGCCATCTTACATCCTCACTTTTTAATGAGCAGCTAAAACCACGAATCTTAATGAAGCGAGTTGCAGAAAATTCATCGCTAACAATTCACTTCCAAACATATTCACCGTCAAACAAATAATCACCAAGCAATTAATCGCCAAAAAAGGAAAAAAGTAGTGTAATATATGTGTATGTGCATGTGAGTACACTTATTTTCGGTTGTTTTTTAAAAGGTACAAAAATATTGTAGCAAAAACAGTGAAATAGAGATATGTCTCATTTACTTAATGACAAATATAAATATATGGATCGAAACTAGTAAAACCAAAGTGCATTTACTAAAACAGCTTCAGATTTTATCACATTTCTAAAAATTATGATTGCAAAAATTAACTAGTAAAAATGTTGTGAGATACCCCACGCAAATACTCTTATTATTATTATTTTATTAAAATTATTATTATTAAAGGTTATTATTATTATTAAATTATTATTACTATTATATTATTATTATTCTGAAGATGAAACCTATTCATATGGAACAGATCTGTTGATCAATAGTGTTTTCATTGACTTGAAATTCCAGCCTCCAAAGAATATGGTGTTAATTAGTGAAGTAAGAGGAGGTCCATCTCCTATAAAAGGAAGATGCCCCACTTCATTAAAAAAGAAAAAAAGAAAAAAAAATTAATAAACCCAAAGTGTTTAAATCCAGTGGCAACTGAACTCCAAATTTTTCTGACTATAACCTATCACTCGTCCAGACTTAAAAATAACAGTGGACCAAGAACAATGTGTGATGTTGTGAAATAAACACAAAAGTCTTGGTTCATCAAACCCTGAGATTAAGAATTCAACCTTTGACTTGTTACTGTTTATAAAAGTCTTTGGTAAAAAATCATCAAAACATATCCACAACTCTGGAGATCAAGAAAATTTAACCTAAAGTTTAAATAACTGAGTAAGGTGCATTGTGATTTGTTAAAGAGTAACAGGCAACAGGGTTCAACCTCTATGTCTCCTGAAAGAATTATTAATCAAAAATCAATATCGAAACTAATAAATAGACTTGCAGCAGCAACATTGTCAAAATCAACAGAACAATTAACAACAATACCAACAACACCAACAACAACAGTATTTACATTATTAACAAAAATTATGTTGAAAGATTCCATGAATATACATGTCCAAATAACTTTTTCAAAAACCAGAAGTAACAGGTCGAACAGAGGCCGGCTTGTACCTTGTAAGATAAATGAAACTCCACCAGGTTTGACACAAAAAAACTTGGGGAGAATCATTCAGAATCGATTTAGAACAAAAACACTCAGTTGGAAAAAAAAGGGAAAGAAACAGAGACACTTTCCTGATAGTCCATCAAGATTATGCAGACCTTTTTCCTGTTCTAAATGCACTTTTCAAAAAAAAAAACAGTTCAAGTGAACGGCAAAGGAAGGGGACAAATGCCGGATTGTACCTTCAGGCAAAGCAGGAAGTTTATGGTACAATGGCTCTGTCACAGTGGTGGAATGGAGAACAAGGTTTGATAGATGATGCCAACTGACCACTCTTTTGAATGGTTGAGTAATTGTAAAGAGTCCCTCTTAAACTGGTTTGATTTCGAATTGTCCTTCTAGAAGAGTTGATTGCTAAGGCTATACAGACTCATTTAAAAATGTTTGGATCATATTGAACAAGTTGTCATCTGATAGGCATAATAAAAATTTTTGTCTTTATAGTAGGTTTTATGATCAAACCATACTGCTCATTTGTAACTTCATTCAGTAATTACATTATTTTTCTTTTTTTTAATTCAATTAACAAATTTCATTTAACTATTGGGATGGCAGGCAGTTATCTGTTTTTCGAAATTCTAAAATTCCTGCCGACAGAATTGTTTAAATGAAAAGTCATGTTGGCTCTAATTTTAAACATTCCTTTCCATTTAATGCCAAAATGGAGTGTTGACGATATGTTGGTAAAAATGTTATTGTAGGTATTCACAGACCTTGCTTCACAGGAACGTTAATGTGTAAATCTACCTATTAATACGTCTGTTTGAAACTTTATAAAATTGAATCTGACGCATGATGTCGCCATAATTTGGGGAAGTATTTTTTACAAGCTTTTTAAATCCTTTTTCATTATCGATAATGGTAATATTGACATATGAGAATTCGTCGATCTTTTTCACAAAGAAATATGAAATGCCTTGAGATTTATCAGGCATTGAAACAAATAACTAATAACAATGAAATACTTTCCTCTCACAATAAATATTTAACTGATGAAAAATGGAACATTTTGACGAAAATTTCACCAGCTTAAACCACTGGGATTAAAAACTAACAATTGTAGATTACTTGAGAGTTGATTTTCATCATGTTTTACAGTCCCTGAATCAAATATAAGAATTCACCCCATATGGTAAAGTTTTACACCCTTTTCAGGAAAAAATTATATAATAAACATTAGTGGAAGAGCTGATCCAGAAACGAATTGACAAAGAAGAAAATGGATCGAGTTAAACCAGAGAGCAATGCGACAGACAAGCCTCAATAAACAGGCTGCTGGCTTATTTCACAGATTTGGGAACAACTACCCGTTGGTTTTTATCTAGCCGTCACTTTGAAACGCCAGAAGTAACAGAGTCGAGAGAGAGAGAGAGAGAGAGCCAAATCTAATCAAGAGACATAAAAATATCGAGGACATCCTAAATTGCAAAATACTATTCACTCAGGAAAAAGAATAACTGACTTCGAGATTAATTTCGATATTAACCGACGGGTGACGTATAAAGGCTTAAAAAACAACATCAGGAACGAAAATCAAATAAATACTCCCGCAAAGCACCAACATAATCGAGAGTTCGAAACATTAAAGGCCAAAAATTGTTGAAGTCTATGTTTCCCATGGCATCGTGGCCAAGTCGTTGTGATAACAAGCAGTTGGTTTCATGAGGACCGTTGTGCAAACGGTCGAAAGCCCTGGTTTAAACTTTTTAGTTTTTTTGAAAAATGCAGTCGCTAATATGTATTATTGTGGCTTTTTACTTATTATTTCCGGTCACAGTATAGTGATGCACCGAAGATAACAAGCATTACAATAGCTTAGAGCGATGAATGCCCAGGATAAAGACTGCACCCACTTGTTTGAAAAGCAGCATTTTACAGCGATAAGCACCTATGCCTTGTTTTTTTTTTTTTAATTAATTTGTATCACACTAATTAATTTCTACTTCTCTCTCTCTCTCTCTCTCTCTCTCTCTTTTTTTTTCACAAAAAGCGTATCTAACCAGAGGACGCTGGCTTTGCTTGTGAATATTCATAGTTCATTACTCAAGAGAAAATATTAAACAAAGTCGCTGAAATGTCAAGATCGTAATTGAGAACCATGGCTGGCAGTCTGATATATTTGCAATAATAAATAATAATAATAATAATAATTAAAATAAACATAACTTATAAAAGTGAAATGAGAACATGAACTTTGTGAAAGAAATAAAATATTTGTATTAAAAATAATTCTAAGTTCATGTCAACTGTCTACATAAAATGAAACCGCAATGCAACTACAAGAGGTTTAAACACTGGATATGAAGTGACAAAGAAATTAACATGTATATTAAAGAAAAATTTCTTGACGTGATGAGTTCTCTTTGGCGGTGTGAGGACGAATTAATATTAACTTTATCATATGTCTCTTTCTACTTCCTGAAAGTTATATAATATATAAAAAGCAAAATTGTGCAACTTCCGTATACAAAAAATCCTATATCATCCCAGGGTGATGCCCACACTTACACACACACACACACACACACACACACACACACATATATATATATATATATATATATATATATATATATATATATATATATATATATATATATATATATATATATATATATATATATATATATATATATATATATATATATATATAACTATAATTCTTAATAATACCCATAACAAATTCTTTTTTTACCAGGTCCTATATTCAATAAATTAATTTCCAGACCAAACAAAGATTTAGCACAAACCCCAGACTTTAGGCAACAAACGCTTTAAAGAGGGTGACAAAAATCAAGAACTAAAGTTTAACAAATATTGATTAACACATAATGTCCCCGTAAACATGCTTAAGGAGCTAGAAAACCAGACAAGAATATGCAATGCCTATACACACACCACAATCTACTACCTTGCCTTTATACCAAAGAGTAAGAGAGAAATGTCACATTTGTAGAACGAAATCAACACTCACTCACGTGTACTGCTAGGAGGAGATACAGTTATGAAAGCCTTGGTACTATAGATTAATTAGCTCCCTTTACACAAAAAGATAATTTACTAAAATTGATAACAATGCACCTTTCAATATACACAAAGTATTATCCTTCACACAAAACGATGAATCTACACATTAGCTGGCTGCACAGAGAAAAACTATCATTTTCATAAAGGCTATGAAAGGAGCTTCCCTTGTCACTAAATGTTTTATAAATGTCCTCTACGAATAAATTTTTCTAGGCAACAAACAAAGAAAAAATCGGGAAAAAATTCCAGACTTTCCAGCCAACAAACACTTTAAAAGATTCCCAAAATACCAAAGAACTAAATGCAAGGTAAGGTCCTTTCCTTTAGGTGATCAATGCCAAAACCCATAGGAACAGGAAGGCATGAAATCAGACCATCACCACCAACAGTAGGAGACGCAGAAAACGAGCTTATATTGTCCTGGCCTTGACTAGGAAACAGTGCTGAAGACAACAACGAAAGATAAAGGTGGGATACTAAAAAGATAAAAATGTACCATTATAAGAGAAATCAAAGATGTAATTAAGATGTGAACAAACACGTGAACAAACTCGCTGTCTCGTTAATCGACGAGATACAAAAGGAAAATGCACGATTCTTTTCTGATGGAAAATGCATGAATATGCACATAAATGAATGAATGCTTAAAAATGCAAATAATTATGCTATGGAGACTTAGGAATTTTAAAAAAAAAGAAGCTAAAAGGCTACTGTGATGTTGTCTGAAGCTGTTGAGCTAAGGCAGAGAGTTGTCTGGCTTCCAAGTGCCATCTGTGGTCTTTCTCCCGACGTGGGACTGTTCTCGGACCACAAACTAGCTAACTCCCTAACTGAACTAACACATGCAATATTGCCACATGCAAGACAAATCACTAACTCAAATAACTAGCTCGCAACCCTACTATCCAAGTGTCTTGAATGAGACATCGTCTGTCCAACACTGGGAAAAGTTCGCTCTTGGAATTTCTCTGATGCTGATTCGCTTCTCATCACAAAGTCTAGATTTAAGCATGCATTAATCTATAATTCACTGACTATCACACTTCAATACAACAAACACTGATTTTTTGACAACACCTTACCTCGTTCCTTACCAATCTTGCCTTGGAGATTTTGTTAAAAAATCAAATGATTTATTTTTTAGGTTCCGAAGAATTCCTAACAGTCTATATTGTAGCAATTGTTGGTTGTTAGTAGACTGCAAGAACCTGGCGAGATCTCCATTTTACGTTCTGGCCTTGGTTTGTTACTTTAATAGATATTATTTAACTAAGCCTTGAACAACACTCACCGTAGTCAGTCGTCAATACCAATACACCCAGAAATATACAAAATCACATTATAAGAATTATGGTAGGTCGCCAATTGAAAATTCTGATCAACACAAAATTCTACTTTATTACACACAGAGTATGACATTTAAATAGAATACTGAGTCATTTTCATTAAAGGGAATTAATGTTGGAGTTTAATATTACAGCAAACTAATGACTCTACCTGCAATAAGGAAATTACTGCTATAATTGAATAGCACAATAGAGAGCCAAAGGCTTTGGTAATACAAGCTTTGTTCACTTAGGACTTCAAGTACATTTAGATCTCTTGAAAGGTTGCAAATACCTGCCTCAGCAGAGCTGAGTTCATCCAGGCAAGATGGATGTCAGGAATACGAGGGTGAACAATATAACACCTGCCTGGAAACAGAATAATCCAAGTTAAAGCTTCGTGGAAATGGGAGGAGTGATTTATGGGTAACTGCAAGCAAAGGATGATTAATTCACAAATTCAATTTACAAAGGGAGCACTTTAACACTGGGGAACAGGATATCAAAGACTACTCTACTGGGGAGAGAAATTAGGAAATGAAGTGAAAGATTCAGGATAGGCACGAGAACTGGCAACACTCGAATGTCTTTACATGTACCGTTGGTTTGCCCTGTAACATGCACTGTTGCAGTGATGGCTGGATGATCTACAATGCCTTCCTTAGACCTCACAAAACCGCTTGTGGTTTGGCTGTTTGTAGCCTGATTGTGGTTCCAGTTCATAGAAAGAGTGCCGTGGCAAACAGTGGCCCAGTCAGGCACGTGGCACGACTAATGATGGGCAGCGAGACTGTTCTCACTGAAAAGGAGCAAAAGACTGAGAGCGAAATGGGGAGTCTTGTTGGCTTTTATGACTTCAAATTTCGCCTGAGGGTGGGGACACGCTGTTTTCTCCAGCATTTGTGCATCTGCCAGCATCTGTAAAGAACACTCGAGAACCAGTAAACAGTTCACACTGTAGCAGTCTAATTGAAAAAAGGATTAAAATCTGGGAGGTACGTTTCCCCGGTTCTATACACTCCCCAGTGACTACTAAAAGTCCCTACCTGGACCCAAGGCGGGTGGCGCTCCTTAAAACTACCCTTCCACAATTCTGTGTATAGGACCTGGGGTGCCTGCTCCTAAAAGCATAAGATTCTAACCCCCATCATAAGTAATAAGAGAGACGAGGCGGTGGATATCTGTAATAATAATAATAATAATAATAATAATATATGTATATATATACTTTTTAAATCCATCCACCCCCGACAGTTTTCATCTCCCTCTGCGTTTTTTTTTTTTTTTGCAAAAGAATTTAAGTAGAGTAATTACCTCAACATGTGTTTGACTTTTCTTTTCGACTTTATATAGTAGATTGGGTGGGCCCATGGGAAGACCGCGACATCATATTGCAATTTAATTAATATCATGAAGACGCTTAAGGAAAGAGGTCTCGATGGCCATTTTTTTTTTTTTTTTGAGTTTCGAACGAAGAGGCTTTTAGTGTAAATGTGTTATAATTTATTGTTGCCTTGCACATGTACAAAAACCCATTTGTATTTCACACTGTTAGTTAGCATATAAAGATATCAACATCTATATTGTTCATGAGCGTCATTGCTTTATTTACCATATAATTTTCTTGCCACACGAGAGAAAATAAAATACAAATAAAAAAATCACGATCTTGAAGTTGCCTTGCTCGTGGCAGCAAATCTAAAGTTTAGAAATTTGTGAACTAAACATAGCAGATAAATATACTTGATGAAGAAAATACAAATAATGTTAAGAAAAATACGCTTGGCTCTTCGTAGTAATAAGGAACTAGCCCTTGCATGGAAGAGTAACGGCTTATATAGGAAGGGTTTCCTTTCTTCGTCCTCTCTGATTTACCAGGGTCAGAATTTATAAGTGCATTCAGTCATCAGCATAAAATATCAATTATTACTGGCAGTTATCCTCAAGTCTACTCCTTTTCTATCGACATTCCTTTAAATATATATTGCTTTAGAATACTGTTCAACAATGGCTCACGTTCCCTTCTGCGGTTGCATGCTCTGTATGAGATTTGCAATAGATTACGGCTATGCCAATTATCAAGGAGAATATTTGCTGAATTCATTGTGCAAAGCAAATTTACGTGAAAAGCTTTTCTTTCAAATGTATTGAAATTTTATTCATTGCAGAACGGGCCCTGAGGTCACCCAAATCAAATTGCCGCTGCCATGGAATTCGTTTGCATCTCAAAAAAAAAAAAAGGCACAACTTTAAAAACTTCTCTGAATTCCCATATTGGTTCTATGACCAGCATTTTTTTTTTTTTTTTTGGAGGGGTGGGGCAGAGGGATGTGACAGCAGGAAACTACCTTATATGTAATGGAGAAATAATAATTATTCTGCTTATTTTCCTCTACGTTTTTGTCAAGCTTTCAGAAAGAAGAAAATTGAGAACAAGAGGTAAGCAAAGTAGACGTAATTGATGGAAGAGGAGACATAAAGTATTTCATTCTCGCTGATACTCCGTTTATTTACTCTAATGTTTATTATCAATGATTATTCGTAAATCCTCTTTGAATCTCTGATGCTCAGTTCATTTTGAAGATTTCTCTAAAACTGTTCTTCTCACTGTATGTCTTCTTTGTGTCATTTTCATTTACTTCTTTTTCATCTCCTCTTTTCCAACTTACTTTTGTCCTTTGCTATCAAATTCTTTTTTATCTTTTTCTATTCTTTATTCTCTTTCCTTTTACTGGCAGTTTTTTCATCTTTTCATTTGCTACCATCAATGTAACATTTCCTTCAGTGACCTCTTGTCTGTTTTTTTTTTTTTTTATCCTACTAGTTATTTCATAATCTTTTTCTACTTAATACAGATCTCATTTTCAGACTGCCACCATTTCCTTCTTTCACAAATTTCTAATTTTTTTCTGTATTATTCTCATTCCATCCCTGTTGGTACTGACGGCTTCTTTCGCATTTCTCCGATCTCCACCAAGAATCCCGCTGCAGCGCCTTACACCTCAGTCTGGTGTCCGTTTGGTGTCATTCCCTTGACTTCCGATAACCAGGACTTCCTACGTCGGATATCGATGTCTGAAAAACGAGACATCTGTTGTTAGCTATCGACATCTGAAAATATGATTTTGGTGTCACACACTCAAGACATCTGAAGTCTGCCAGTGATGTCTAATTGCAGTGGTTTTCGAAGTTAGGTATTGACATCTAACAACCTAGATATCCAAGATCAGGCATCGACCTAAGAAAACTCGGACACACAAACACATTCAGATGCGCATTTTTATTTTTTTATCTTTGTACCCCGTCGTTTGTAGCCTTACATTATAATTTTTTCAGTAGATAAAACCTATTCCCATGGATCAGGCACACAAGGGCCATTGACTTGAAGTTCAAGCTTCCAAAGAATGTTGGTTTCAACCTCCCTCCGCAGACACCACACTGCAGCACTAACTGATCAGGATACAGCGCCAGTGATTTTTCATCGCCCTGCGTGAAACGCTAACCCGTGACATCTGAGCGATATTCCACGACACTAACCACTATACCAGCGGACTAGTTCAAAGAACTAAACCTCAATAACGACTGAAGCCGGAGTTGAGAAATATTAAACTCAACCCTTATCGTTTGGAGCTTATTCCCCAGTAGCCTCCTGCGTCATCAAAAGCTCTAGGCGAAGGTGTCCTCCATAATAAATGCTTCATCTTCTACCTTCGTTTTCTATCTCGACATCAAATAAATTACCAGTAGACTTCTTTCCGACGTTGTTCATTCTTCAATTATTTTTCCACACTTTTAAGTTTATGATTATCTTCTATTTTATAATGATATTAATTAATATTCAACACGAACCAACATTCTTGTGTAAAGAAAGCTTCCACAGAATAGAATACTGAATTCTGAAAACAAAGGAAACTGGAAAATAGAAAAGAATGAAAGAGCAAAGGCAGCAGAGAATGAAAAGAGGAAAAAGCAAATAGGAATATGAAAAATACAAAATAAAATTCGTTTACATTATGGACAGATATATCACGCGAAACAATATACACCATATTCTTTATTTGAACTCTGTGCACTTCAAAACATACTGATGTTAAACGATGATAGGACCGTGTACGGAAGCTGACAGTATTGTTCTGATTCACCAGCTGATGGCGCGAGAGGTGAATGACACCGAGTCACCTGGAGGTTTTACAGACCGTGTCATCTAAAGCATCATACTGAGCGCAGTTTTATTTATTTATTTATTTTTTTTTTTTTGCGAATTAGAATGTGATGGGGAAATTATTGATTTTAGGACAGTACAATGAAGATAGAAGTAAGTTTAGGTTGATCAGTGTTTCTGTGATACCTATTGTGTCTAATTCTTCACTTGCTATCAATGCTTTGAAGAGATCTACTTTGTTCCGAATAGATTGTGCATTAAACTGCGCCACTCTGAGGGACTTTTCTACCTTCTCTCTTGTCCTCGGTGGCTTTATTCGTTTTCCTTATTTTCACTGTTTCCTGCAGTGCTATTACTAACTAAATGCTGGGGCTTTCAACATCTTCCTCGAGTGTTCAGTTCACTGAGGTGTTTTAAGAGGTTTTCGTCAAGAGGGTTTCCTAGCAATTTTGCTCCTTCCAAATCCAAGTGAATTCCACCTTTTTATATAGATTTTTATTCCCTACAAATCCGTCCAAAGAGTTTAAAAACCTAACCCATTTTTCTTGACATATTCGCTCCAGTCTGTGGTTGATTCCAGTTGCCTTGCTGAGGGAGTAGTGGCTTAAATTGGTTCTAGGTAGTAGTGCTACAAGAATGCCAGTGTCGGTTTTCTCACGAATGTTTCCTATAACATTCCTCAGGTCAGCTGCAAGACCTTCTGTCTGGCAAGTTCTTCCATCTTTTAGAAATAAGTCGTTTCCTCCTCCAAGCACTATGATTGCATTTTTTCTACTTTTTACTTTGATTTTCTTCACTACCTCGGTTATCGTCTTTGTTCCTGCACCTGGTAAGAATGAACTTTTCTCGTATTTTTATTTTTGGCCACAAAATTTTACCCCTGATCTTTTACCAACGAGTCTCCTATTAAGGTTGTTTCCTCTTCTGATTCAGAGAGAGAGAGAGGGGGTGGTGTGTGGGAAGGGGGTGACATGTAAAATAATAGAAAACAACAGATATTAGTGTCTAATCCATAGTTTTCAAAGTCGCTGAGACGAATGGTGACACTCAGTGCCCTTTAAGTCTAAGTTCAGCCCCAATAGGAATAGGGGATGAGAAGGGATAAAATATAAATGTCAAAAAAGCTGGGCAATGTAATTAAAACAACTATCTTAATATATATATATATATATATATATATATATATATATATATAGATATATATATATATATATATATATATATATATATATATATATGTGTGTGTGTGTGTGTGTGTTTATACATAAACACACACACATATATATCTTATATATATATATATATATATATATATATATATATATATATATATATATATATATATATATATATATATGTGTGTGTGTGTGTGTGTGTGTGCTATATCGAGATTTAACTTACCGATGTTTGAACAAATTCGCTTAAAGTTGTATACATTATTGAAGACATGTGAAATATATATCCGGTAAAGCTCAGATTAATAACCAATATCCATTGGTGGCGAAAGGTTAACAGGATATTATACAATTACATAGTATTTGAACTCAAATATCTGATAAAATTAAATTGCACTGGTCTCTTACTTCAGCCTGCCGGTTTTAGAAACTGAACGTTAACTTCCATATCAAGGGGAGTTGCTGAATAATTTAGGGAGATGAATAAATCTATATTCATTGCCATTTACTCAAAGGGCTAAAAACCTCCATAAAATGACTGAGTTCTAACATTATAGACAGAAAGGTAATCTAATATGCAAATGAATATTACGCATTTGATACTTGCAATCCATTTTGCCTCTGCAGCTGAGGGTAATTGGGACGTAAAGAGTATCGCAGTTCCGCCCATGAAAACAGTCTTTTAACTATGAAATCTACGAATGTGACTTTTTTTTTTTTTTTACTGTAACAGTATTTTATCAGAAATTAAGACAGAAGTCCATAGTGATTTATACAATAACGACATTCATTTGTATGAATATAGTCTTATGATAACTAAATGCAAAAATAAAAATCGTACATCCTTAAAGAACACTATCATTCAAAAATCATTTTATGAATCCTTATCTACTTTTTATTTTATTTTCTTTTGTCATTCCCGGGCAAAAATAGTAAAGAAATAGTAAGTTCATGCTCTTATCATTCTTAGTCGGTTTTGTCGCTTTAATCATTTCACAATGGAACAATTATTCCGCTCACCCAGCCTTTTGGGGTAGGTGCGATGGCCGTCAAGCTCGCACGTACCTGTTTTTGAGGCGTAGAAAAAAAAATACTTTTTTTTTGTGCACTTAAAACTACTCACCTTAATGAAGAGAGAGAGAGAGAGAGAGAGAGAGAGAGAGAGAGATCCAATCCCAACAGTTCGCAGCTAAAGCTGTATATTACTTACAAGAGTAATTGAAAAAGTTCTTAAGAGCACCCGAGAAAACCTTTAGTGATCAAAACAACGTTTTTCTTTTGTTACAAAACACCTTTCTGTTCATTTCATTTCTCTCTCTCTCTCTCTCTCTCTCTCTCTCTCAATCTATCTCTCTATATATATATGTCTATATATATATATATATATATATATATATATATATATATATATATATATATATATATATATATATATATATATATATATATATATATATATATATATATATATGAGTGTGTGTAAATGCCATGGAGGGTTGTCGATACAAATTTCACTGAAGGCAGTAAACCGTTGATGGGAAATGGAAATGAAAGAAAAATATCAAAGATGTTGAGAAATCGTTTCTTATATGGATGAAGCAAGATAGATCAAAACTGTTTACAGATGGTTAGGTCATGTGCAGAGAATAAAGGACAGTAGGTTGGTAAAGTCTGTATACATTTCAGGAGTGGTAGTAAGGCGGAGGAGAAGAAGGCCTCGACAGTGTTGGCAGGACGGCATGAAACGGGTACTGGCAAGGATAGGTCTTAATGTTTACAGAGAGAGAGAGAGAGAGAGAGAGAGAGAGAGAGAGAGAGAGAGTCAACTTTTGAAACGAATAGCGTAGTTTCTGTGAGGGGTGCCGATGTGTTGTTGATGAATTTTCTGTGTTATTCACGCAGTTTGGTGCTGTTGGATTTTTTTTTTTTAATCACAGGAGTTCATCAACGGTTTAGCAGTTAAAGAATTAATTTAGCAATGACCTTCGCATTTTTTTATTTCCTGGTAGTAGCCATCCCTACCGGGGGAAACGGCTTGTTGCTGAACATATGCATGTGAAAACATACATTCTCAGGTCTTTTAAGTTGCTTTTCAGTAATACCAAAGAATCATTTCATATTTAGGAAAATGCATGCCTATGAACCCAAAACCTCCGTATTCTTTACCCTCCATCCCTGCAAAATATAACGATAATATTCAAAAACGAAAATATTACTTTTACACTGCTTGAATAGGAAGTCTAGATCTAGATTCGATAATAACCTCATTACCGATCAAAGTTCTAATAATATTCTTGGCAAGAAAACTGGCTCCACACGTGCCATTTTCTCATTTGTCTAGAAAACTCTTGTAGAACTTTGCGTTTCCAGTAATGTTCTTTCCTGTAATAATGTGTTTTTTATAGGTTTAATAAGATAAATATAAATCTACATGCATGTATATGTACCCTCCTGGCCTTTATGTTTTTACACAAGGAAAAAAGTATATATATCAAAAAAAATTATAGTATATATATAGTATTTATAGACCACTGAGCTGATTAACAGCTCTATATATATATATAAATCAGACTTATTTTACGTGGCTAAAATCAGTTGGTTGACTGCACTGGAAAATGACTTGAATGCGTTGAATGGAATCGGGAATACATTATTAATACTAATAGATATTTCTATTAAAACTCATGATAATTGAATATTTGCTCAATTTTAGATTTTATTTGCCTGGTTATAAACAATATTACAACGGCCATTTTCAGTGCTAGTCCTCAGAACACACACAGACACAAACACTTCAGCCAACGAAGAAATATATATATATATATATATATAAAAATATATATATATATATATATATATATATATATATATATATATATATATATATATATATATATATATATATAGATGAGAGAGAGAGGAGAGAGTGTGTTTGTGTGTTTGTGTCTGTGTGTGTGTTCCAATTCTCTACTAGCACTGAAAAATTAAAGTTGTAATATTGTTTACAAAACCAGGCAAACCTTATCTAAATAAAATGAGCAAATATTCAATTATCATCAGTTTTAATTGACTATTATTTATTAGTATTAATAATCTATTCCCGTCAGAATCTATTCAACGCATTCAAGTCATTTGCGAAAGGCAGTCACCCAGCTGCGAGAGGATTTGGCAGCGTTCTTGTGTCCCTTGCTCAATCCTCCTACGTAGTTTGGAAGAAAATCCCGGTTTCTCCCAGCAATTCTCCGTTATACGATAGCGCTGTCGAACGTTCTTTATAGGCGCTTGTGTGAAACCATTGGAATCGATTAAACTACTATAAAAACTATTAGATTTTATAAGTACTTGAAACTAAAATATTAAAGGGCTATAATCGTCGCGTAGGAAGGCGAACAACTCTTTTATTTCCTTATAGTATTCATTGGTTACATTTGGTCCAATGCCTATAGCAGTTGTTTCCCTTTACCGAATCGAAATGTCTGCTGTGACTCCGCAGAATATTTTCAACCCGGAACGAACATAAATTGTAAAAAGATCATATGACATCTCAACTTGAAAAATACCGATTATTTTGCGGAATAAACTGGCACACCATTCCAACTCGTTATCAGTGACCACTAATCAGGTTATGTCGTTAATCATTTGTGGTCAGTTGCCCTTCACTCACTCATATTACTTCCGAGCTACTGACTTTTGGAAGTTTAATTACTGCTTAACGTAAAGAAAAATATTTAATGAACTGTCATCGAAATCCATTAATAAAAAGCTCTTTCAAAGGGACCTTGACAGTCCTCTTTCAGGGAAAAACGCGCCCTGCTCTGGTGAATTTGTGATGAACAGTTGACATGCCTACTATAGTCTTTGAGGTCAATGATAATATATGGATATTAATGCTTGAGAGAGAGAGAGAGAGAGAGAGAGAGAGAGAGAGAGAGAGAAGAGAGAACATTATAATCTTTACCGGTACATGTTAATGTTAGCTCTAGTCTTTATTCACCTCTGCATGTCGTTTACTATAGGTAGTCCCTTAAACCCCTTTTTTACGTGCTTTGTATGAGTTCTTTTCATATGTTGGATATGAAGTGTTTTTCCAAATGTAAATGAGCAGTTATTTTTACGCAACAAGCTTGGAGAGAATCTTATCGACAAATTATACTATTCTTTATAGAATTTCTCTTTGTATAGAAAGAAAAAAAAAATAACACGTAGCTAGAGAAATCTCGAAACCGGTAAATATGTGGAGGCACAAGCCAAGCAAAATAATCTTGCAGTGATTGTGTCTTTAAAAACGTGGAACTCAGGATATTAAAACATACAGATCATCCGTTATTTCAGAGGCACACTGGGAAGTGGAAGGAAAACACCAAACATTTCATGTCACCTGAAATTCAGATGACTTTGCTGTTAATGAGGGCGATACCAGACCACTTTATGGGGCTTTAAGGTCTCTTGAGTAATTTAATAGAAATATAGGGTTGTTATTGTAAAAGAATTAACATCTCACAATAAAATAGGAAAGCAATAACCAGTTGCTATAAGAGTGCAAAGTGTTAAATATGAGGATATGGAGTTAGTAATATCATGGATATGAGATGGAAAGTACCTTTATCATAGAAAGTTTAATATATATATATATATATATATATATATATATATATATATATATATATATATATATATATATATATATTTGTAAAATATTAGCGCCAAAAATACGCTATGAAAGCGTATTTTGCTTTTTACATAGATAGGCCTCTGTCTATTTTGAACTTGTGAGAGGTAGTGAATTCTGGTTCGGTTAGTTTCAACCAGTGGAAGTGGGTTATAAGAGAAGCTCAAAAGATTTAATTCTCGCCTCGGGCAGTAAACTGGCTTGCGCCGTTCTCTTTGGTACAGGAGAGGGACCCGGGCAGGACATCAGCCGTTTTCTTTGATACAGAAGCGTGACCCGGTCAGGACATCGCTGCCCCCGGCCCCTACCCTGTCCAGAAGCAATAAGGGTCAGGGCGAGAGAAGCTCGGTCTTACACACAGTCGCTAGTTTAAGCCAAGAGGTCACGAGTGCAGACCTCGCCCCCTGCCCTTCTTTCCCTCGTCGCCACGTGGAATTTAACTGCCCTTTGCTCCGTACCCCCTGCCACGTGGCCATCAAAGATTGCAAGTCCCAAAGCGAGCGGAAACTCAACTGCGGCCTTTCATCATCACAAGGGCGCCCTTTTCCGCCCCCAACCTACGACTTGAAAGCAGTTCCTTGGTGAGGGAGACCTTTGTCGACGCACACACGTGGACCCTGGCAGAAGACGCTGCTGGACGGCGACGTCAGCCTTACGCTTCTACAATGTGGTAAAGTACCTAGAACGAGTTGCTTAGTCACGTTACTTCACCCTTGTGCATTTATTAAACTTCTGGGCCTATAACTTAGTATTCCCTGATGCTTCTTGGTTCAATCCCGGCCCACGTGTTCACTGCCTTCTTGCTCTGAGTCACAAGTAACGCCTCGGGAAGTCCTGGCGCCCTCAGCGCACACCCGAGTAATTCATTCCCAAATTCCAGCATTAGATTTGTAACCTGGGTCCTCATATCGTTTCAGAAGGACGATCGTAGCAGGATTCTCCTTGGTCCGTGTTCCTGGCATTCCCAAGGACTTCTGCAGCAGCAATTTAACGTGTTTCAGTTAATTTTCCCTTTGATCTTGTGTGTTATGAGAATATACCTATTTTTGTATCCACGTGTTTCACGCACTTCCCTTTGAGAAAGAGCCCTCCGCTCCTTGTACCATCCTTTTAGTTTGTGTTTTTTATGTCCTGGTTACCTTGCAAGGCCATTTTAGAGTAAAGTAATAAATGTGGAGTCATAAGAACCACCTGTACCAGGAAATATATAATATATATATATATATATATATATATATATATATATATATATATATATATATATATATATATATATATATATATATATTAAATTTAACTGCAGGTATAAAGTTAAGTATAAGTTTTTTTTTAGTACATCGTAGAAATTTTGATCACGGAGGTATAATTACGTGAAATGGAAGCATAGGCATGGTAGATATAGGAGATTTTTGGAATGAAAACCTTATTAAGAAGTTTGAAAGGTTCTTATTCATAAAGTCTCCTTACCTACTGTTCCTAAACTTCCGTTTTATGCAAATGTACCTTCAATCCATGAGGAAGATTTCTACGATACACTAGGAAAATTTACATTTAATTACATACCTGCAATTGAATTTAATTTCATCTAAACAAATCCCCTTACTATGGGTAGTTTGTTTAAATTCAAGGATAAACTTGGCCCTTTGATGACCTCATAATCTTGTGTACAAGTTCATTTGCCTTAGTTGTAATCAAGGGACTTAAGTGGGATCCACGCAGAGGTTGCTATGGGTCAGAGTTGATTGCCACAAAGACGTTAGTTATCGTACTGGTAGAAAACTTGCTAATCCTGAATTTTCCAGCATCAGACAACACTCCAGGAAATGAAAGCATAAAATATAATACAAAGATTTTGTAATACTGCGACGGGGACAGAATGCCAAACTACTGACAATCCTGGAATCTTTGTTTATTAAACATCTTGTTCCTCAGTTGAACAAGAATTCTTCCTCGACAGCACTTTACCTTACATGAGCTGTTGCCGGTCATTTCTAGCTTGTTCCTTTTGACTTTTCGTCCTTCCTTTCTCTCTTGATGGTTGGTAATGCTATAGCTAGTTTTAATTTCATTATGTATAATTCATTATGCCCAATATTTGTATTTCAGCATTTTTAATGTTAATTGTTTTATTGTTACTTATGTCTTTTCGGCTTGAATATGAAACCTTGTGTTCTGAAACGTTTCAATAAATGTATATTTGAGATGTACTTCCTCCTTCAACTTCTTTACATGTACAGTATATATATATATATATATATATATATATATATATATATATATATATATATATATATATATATATATATACTGTATATATATGTGCCATTCGATAGCTATTTTGTCATGGCAGCTTGAACAACAGTAAAAGTGAAATATCTACAAAAGAAAACACATCATCACAACAACTGGCCATTTCATCAACAAAGTAAAAACCAGAATTTCATTGCTCTTTATGATAATCCCTCCAAAGCCTGTTTCACAAATCCTATAACTTTGGATCAAACGCTGGTGAAATATACATTCGTAAATTCATATGCAGAACAACAGCTCTGGAAGTCAGAGATCGGTTGTTCATTTCTTTGTTACAATGGAATCAGAGAATTGCTAGTTCTATATGCTAGTTCTATATATATATATATATATATATATATATATATATATATATATATATATATATATATATATATTATATTTAGGCAATGATAAGCGTTTGTATTAACCTAGAGTCGACAGTCTTCCACACTGATGCACTAGGAACCCAACAGCTGCACTTCATTCCTTCTACATATATATATATATATATATATATATATATATATATATATATATGTGTGTGTGTGTGTGTGTGTGTGTGTGTGTGTGTGTGTGTGTGTGTGTGTAGAAGGAATGAAGTGCAGCTGATGGGTTCCTAGTGCATCAGCGTGGAAGACTGTCGACTCCAGGTTAATACGAAGTCTAAAGAAATTTCTGAACATATGTGACAAATTAACTGCTGGAAACATTAATAACAAGATATTAAGATCCATTTCGTATTAATGATACACATTATACAAAAAAATAAAAACATTGATCCTACATTATGAAATAACATAAAAAAAATATCCAATTCAGAATTTTATACATTGTAATACTATAGTCTAATATGCACATCTAATTTAGTTAAATAATGGTCCTTAAAATCCGCTTAACAACATACTTCATAAACAAAAATGAAGTAAAAATTAAATAAAACTTTGAATAATCAGAGTCCTTTTTTTATATTGGGCATGCAGCGAATGTGAAAATACGCACAAAGATAAGAACAATGTTTAGATAGATAGACAGATAGATAGATAGATAGATAGATATATAGATAGATAGATAGAGAGATAGGTAAAAAGACGGGCAGATAGACAGATAAGCTTTAAGTCATTATATTCACAGGCGTTAGTGAGAGCACATGTGAGCACTGGTGAATTTCTGGTGTCATGAAGAAGGAGACAATTACTTAACCCAAAAGGGAAGGAAACTGAACTGACAGATCTCTTCCATCACTCAGGTGAATTTCTTTTACACTGAGTGTCCTTCCTCCCTGCTTAGTCATATTGCGTCTTCTTTTCACGAAATTACTTTGAAAGTTTGCTTTAAAAATTTTTTTCTCAGAGCAGTGATCCAATCTGGCCTTTTTTTTTTTTTATCATATTTTCCTTTTCTTATTATAGCAAGTTTTTGTCAAATTTTCCTCTTCGTAAGCATATCCCTACGCAATACTGATATAACATTAACACAAATGATACTTACTGTAATTAGATGAAAAGGCAACTGAGAAGGTTTCGTAAGCCTTGAGACTATTAATTTAGTTTAGCTGATGGTTTAAGGTCTGTAATTTTAAGAAACACCTTATTGAACTTTGACTCTGTTCCCTAAAGCAATGAAAGAAAATGTAGCTGAAAGATCCCCCCACAAAATCCCCCTCCCGTTTATTTGGTTACCTGAAATAATGAAGAAAACGCATACGCGAAAATCCCGTTGTCTCTTTTTGAACAACAGATAACTTTGTGCAATGCCTGAAGTTTTCTTCTGTGACACTTAGCTGAACAAAATTGATCATCAGAGTAGTTTTGAAGGTGTTGGTGGGGTGGCTGGATTTGGGGAGGCACCCGATATCCCGAACCATAAAACATGTTCATTCGAAAAAAGAACGTCACAAAAATGAGGCACAATTAATCCGGCAAATCATTCTAATGCAATTAACAAGATTACTGAACAGTGAAATGAAAATTTATTTTAATGGTAATAAACGTATAAAAATTTCTGAACGAGATTCTGCTTAAAATGATTTATAAAAAGCTAATTTCATCATGAGTGATGTTGAATCGAGGTCTTTTAATTTTTTTTTTTTATGAAATCTGATTACCACAGATTTTGTGAAATAATCGGTTTTCCACCGAGCTAGTTTGCACAAAGAATGAAATTTTCAACCGTTCAAAATAAGTGTCAGGAAATACTTAGTACTTAATACTTTTATGAAAGCTTCATTAGGCTTGATTTTAAAAATTCTGAAGAACTATTTTTAGAAAGTAATATCAAATTCACTAAATTAGTCTTACATACATATACACACGAAAATAATCTGTCACTTTTTACAGAAATTTTTCTTCTTTTAATTCACACTAATGATCAAACGCATTGAATGTGAAGCTGACATGAGATTAAGCAGCCATGCCGGTTTCAAGCCCAGATACGAGGTTAGGTTTAAGCTTCAAGTTGGCTCATTCTTTGATAAAAAGAAATTACAAGAGAGTACAAGAAACCGAAAGAATCTATTGCAAGTGGCAATGGGCCATAGTGAGGTCTGTAAGATGACAGAAAGCATCCAATTACGTCTTTCTCACTAAGCACCACGAAAGCAACAAAGCTTGCCAGTCGTCCTGCATCAGGAATTCCCTCCTTATCCGTCGATCTTCAAATAAGTTTTCCTCTTCACCCTACTGTAGAGAACTTCCTCTTTTTCTTCCATCTTCTCCTTGGTCTTCCCACAGGTCTTCAACACAGGATGTCAGAGACGAATCAGTAATTTTGTATCTTGATGATGGTTGCTGAAATTCAAGAGATACAGTTGTACTATGAGCTGTTCCTTAGGATTCCAAAGACAACTATTATAGATCTGTTTTAAAACTCCAAGACATTGTACTAACATTATGTGTTATTTGATGGTTGTTAAGCATTCTTGCCAAAGATGGAATCTCAGAGCTTCTCGGCTCCACTAATGGAACATGAAAAGTACGAATTGATTCCCATCAGTACTCTGGGAGAGGAACCATAAAATGTCTTATCTGAACCAAGAAGAGCTTCCATTACGGAACATAGCAACAGATGGATCAAACCATTGAATAGTTTTCCTCTGGCCTGATTTTATTTATTAATTTTTTTTTTTTTTTTTTGGGACCCTCTACGAGTGCGCTTCTTGGCCACTCACTGTTCTTGCCCTGAAGCGGTAAGTATATTTCAGTTATACGTTCATGCTATTAGTTTTTATAACAAATCTAATCTTGTTTTACCATTGATCATACCAAACCATTGTTTTACACACACACATACACACACACACACATACATATATATATATATATATATATATATATATATATATATATATATATATATATATATATATATATATATATATATATGTATGTGTGTGTGTGTGTGTATATATGTGTGTATGTATATATATATATATATATATATATATATATATATATATATATATATATATATATATATATACACACACACACACAAAGTTACTTACAGAAAAGGAGAACGTTAAAATCTAAGCACCAAGTATTTTAGTGTAATGGTTACATGTTCTGAAGATAACGTCAATAAAGCAAGAAATTTTTGTACATAAGACCACTATACATAAGAAAATGGAAATCATTTACAAAAATAACAGTGAGAACAAGTAACAAAAGGACCTTACAAGCCTACTCTTACCAAAACAGCGTAAGTCGCAAACAGTTCAAAACGTAGTTCAATTAGTTGTTAAAAATGATAATCACACTTATCCTTTCTAGCTACATAAAAGCATTAAACATTATTCTTTAAAGAAAATATTAGAAAACATGATGATGAAATGAATATTCTGTCAAAAAAAAATCAAATAAATGGTATAGTGAATTCCATATTCACAAAAGTTAAGAAAATTTTTTTTAATATGAAGAAAGAAAAGAAAGATAAATGTGTATATGCCTATATTTAGATACGTATAAAAGCTTTCGAGCACATACAGAACTTCAAAAGTTAAATATTTTCATCCAGTTTCTTAAAAAATTTCATCATTAGTATAACCATCCAATTTAAAATGGTCAAAATTAATGTTCATTACGTCACCATGACAAAATGTTATAAGAGCCGATTCCAGGCTGTTACGTTTTTTGTTGTCTTTATAAAGAATTATTGATCTGATTTTTCTTGCCACTTGCCAGTGAGTGTGATTGTCAAAATAAAATTTATTCCAGAACGTAGCACTGGAAGACTGAAAAGTCCTTACACTATAATGATGTTGTTTTACTATTACAATCAGACTTTTTACCAGTTTGAGCCTATATTTCATAAGTAATCTCTACAAAAAACAAATATATACACCCTCTATATGCTTTATGGAGCTTTTAATAAACATACTTCTTTCTGTGATATTGTTACATAAAGCAACATTTATGTTGAAAGTTCTAAGCAAATTAGGTACTACTCTAAATTTCTCACAAATGGTACAACTTATAAGCTGTTCAACTAGAAATGTAATTTTCTTTTAATGAGTAACAAGTTTCCTTAAGTATCTTGAAAACTTTGTCACTGAAAGAATTTGGATACTGTAAAACAAAAGCAATGCTATAAATCCTGCCAAGCTCAGGCTTTAAAAATTCCGGAACACCTATCCGTAGAGCGTGGAGAAACAGTGATGAAAATGTGGATGCTTTGACCTGATTAGTGGGATTATTATTACAATAATAATGAACATTGAGCAGACATTTCTAGGTGTTCAGTATATCACAAACTGGGATTTATTAATAATCTTGCCAGCATGAACAACAGCAAAAAAAAAAAAATAATAAAATAAAAGAAACAAAATAAACCATACCTTTCTCTTCTTAAATCCAAAAATGTCCTTAACTTATTCCATGAACCTTGAGAGATGTGAAACGACGACTAGAAACTACTCGGTTTTTAGTTCTCCAATTTTTTCCCATTGTGGTGCCCCTACAAATTTGATGTCACGTGAAAGTTTTCGAACTCTCGCCCTGGCAGTGCCAACATAGCGGGACTGGTAGGTGTCCCTCAGGTGCTCAACAAGACCAATGCTGGTGAAGAAGTTGTCTGCGTGAACACGTCTTATTTGGGTGCTTGACTGTCCTGAGGAGGTGGTGACCACTTGCCACTCATGTTCATGAGAGCCTCTTCTTTCAGGCAACTGGACTGTGTGGTAGATGAAAGTAGTCCGTCCTTGATACATGAGTAAATCATGAATAATGCCATTTATACTGGCCCTGCAGAAGAACTTGTATCCCCATTTGTCCGGCTTGTTACGGATATACTGGAGCAAATTTCCTGCCCTAGTTCCTTATAGGCCACCATAACCTCATCTACACTTTGATGAGGTGTTTCAGGGATGCGCAGGTGGTTCTTCGTGATGGCAGTGATGATTGGCCTGACCTTGTAAAGCCTGTCTTGAGTGCCAGTGATCTGTTGGTTACCAGTGAAATGAATTCTTGCCCGCATGAGCCAAAACCTCTTCGAGGACGTAAAGTTTGCTACTTGTGACACCCCTGCGCCAGTGGTCCAGTAGTCCTCAATGGAAGGCAGGTACACCACGCCTATGTAAATCAGGATGCTGAGGAACACAAGTATCTCCGATGTATCAGTCTTGAAGGGCGTCCTGAGGTCGCTCTGCCTAGCATAAAGGTTAGTCCAATAGACTACGTGCTCCACAAGATCCAAATCGAAGAGATCACTGAAGTAGAGGAAAGGGCAGGAATAGTCAATGTTCCTGCATGTGCATAAGGTGGCAGTGGTGGGTTGCTGATGGCCTCCTTCACCCAATTCCTTTGAACGGTGCTGCCCTGGCTGCCAGTGCCAGCCTCCTCATCCTCCTCTTCATCTGCCTACTCCTCCTCCTCTGCTGCTACTGCTATTGGGGTGGCACGGGCCACACTTGACTACTGGAAAAAGAGAAAATACAACTGTCAATATCTATAAGAAACACAGAAATGCAAAACATATCTCTCTCTCTCTCTCTCTCTCTCTCTCTCTCTCTCTTTCTCTCTCTCTATATATATATATATATATATATATATATATATATATATATATATATATATATATATATATATATATATATATCCTGTGAATAAAAGCGAAAAGGAACATTAGCATGAGTGCCACAATATAAAAAAATTACCTTTCCGTTTCTTCCTTGGAAGTGACAAGAGGTTCTCTTCAACAGCATCTTCAGCTAAAGCTGCTTCGACGTACTGTTGGTAGTCAGGGTCATTGTCGTCGTCATCAGCATCAGTGTCCGCAAATTCTTTGGCAGTCCTCATCACCATAATTGGGGTCACTTGGGAAAACTCCTTACACCTGTGTAACCATAGGAGGTTCCAACGTGAAAAGTGAACGAAAGGAGGAATTGTTAGTTAATAGTTTGAGCAAGTAAATAATCACAATAATTAAGTTATGGAGTTTTAATGATAATAATAAAAAATTATAATTAAAAAATTATTGTTGTACATATTTGATCAATACTATATATATCCATGCTATAATTATATTTAAATCATAAGTAGTCAAAATAGATGCTAATATTGAACTTTAGAACAAAATTTGCCCAAAAATCATCTATTTCATGGTTATTATTAATACATAGAATTAATACAATAATCAAGAACACTATTAGAATCTTCCTGAACATTCAGTTCACGAATGTGTACACTAACGTAAATGGGCACAGCATCCGATTCGGCATGTTTCATTATCAATCATACTTCCCCGCTAAACCGGGCACAACATCCAGTACCGGCTGAGTTTTTGTGAAACGTGGTTTCCCTAGACGGGCACAACATCCAGTACCGACTGAGTTTGGTGAACGTGGTTTCCCTTTGACGGGACATGACATCCAGTACCGGCTGAGTTTGGTGAAATGTGGTTTCCCGTGAAACGGGCGCTCAGCCCGCACCGGATGATTACGCTGCACTTTTTTTTCGCACAAGTTTTTCGTAGTGTCAGCGGTCACGTACACTGTTCTGGATAACTTTACAATGATCAGCAAATATCTACCTATGAGCAAACAAGTTTTCAAAGTCTTACCGCCAATGTTCGAGTTTCGGTGGTGGCGAAAGTAAGAGCGTCTGGACTTACATCTACACTCTGTTTCCTTCGGGGAGTGTGTAACGCTACGCCGTTCAAGTTACCAAGCTCAAGCCTTGCGCTCACAACAGCTGAGACGTTCTGCTTTTATTGGCTGAATTTCACGGGGTCCAACTAAAGTGATTTGATTGGTCGCGGCAGCTCAAAACATGACAAAATAAAGATCCCGGTCAGGCCCTTTGCCCGAAAAAAAGAGTTAAAACAACTTTCATGTATCAAAGATATGAGATCTGTAGAATTTGTGACATCATGGATTTATCATTTCATGTAGATTCATACAAATATGCATACGCACACACTAGCGCATATATACTCATGATAGATAACACAATTATGCCATTTCAAGGGGAGAAAGAACTTTCAGGCTGAAATATGAACTTAGCTTTTTTTCTTTCAACAAAAGTATGAGGGACTCTCCAAGGAACCTTGTTTGCTACAGAGGAGGGAAACGGTACACCACTAGTGGATGTAACCATTTGACTTCTTCCACTTAAGGTTCATTGACGGAGCAAAGACGCAACGATGACCATCACACTTCAGTTACGGAGGCGTTTGATGAACCACATATATTATTTTCAAGCTGTTCCTCTGCTTCTATATAAGAAGGAAAACAATGAATCCTTGAGTATGTTCTCTCTCTCTCTCTCTCTCTCTCTCTCTCTCTCTCCCCAAAGCCTCTAACAAGATGAATTTAGTGACATTTTACACTACTATGATGAGGGAAAACAACATAAATGCAAAAATCAAAAGAATAGTATTAAACTAAAAAGGGACTACAGAGCAAGTATAATGTGTGAAATAAGCTGATAAACAAATACAATGGAATATTATGAGAGATAAGAAAAACAAATGAAAAACCAGAAAGAGAAAAGGTGAAATTGTGAGTAAATCGTTTTGAGATAAAGATGGAAAAGTATCGCGGTGCTATTCTACATTGCTTAGGCTGCTCCCAGGTGGACTTGCTGTAAATAGTACTGACACTTCGCACATGACACTTCTGTTCGTTACGTTCACATAAGGCCAAAATTTTATAACAATACTATCAATTTGTTATTTCACTTTGCCTATTCTGCCAACTATAAGTCTCGACTTGTACGCCCTCCTTTTCATATACGCTGAAGCCTCGGCCAAAAAGCGGTTCAGCCTTATTTTGATCCTCTACGAATCTCTCTCCAGATCTGGAGGTCACTCTGATGGGTTTCTCCCTTCCACAAGACGAAACAAAACAGTTGTTACTCCAGGATGGAAGTTAATGGTGCCCATAAATGCCATAGATTGCCGGAGCAGCAGTTGCGACAAAAAGCAATGAAAAATAAACGCTTGATCACTTTTCACCAAAATCGACTAAAGAATTGGGAAAACACTCCAATTATCCAAATATTCTTATAGGAACTTATTGGTGTAACCAATGCAGTTTCCTTTAACTAAACCTTGCCGAGATATTCCACCAAAAAAGGTACCCCACTATATAAAACGAAAATACCAATGAAACAAATGAAGCCAGTAAACAGACGGGGTGAGGGAAATTCGAATGCATGCGCATGCATTCACTCGTTCCAGATTACTGTAGCAAATACAAAAGCAAAAGATTCAGGGTTTAAAATGGGCAGCCATTAGCATAACATCGCAGCTTTCATGGTTAGAATAACAAGCGTTGCAACAGGAACGATAAAAGCTTGACCCGCTGGAACAAAGCACTTTAGTTTGAAGAAACAATGCTTTTCTTTTCTTTTTTCTTCTAGCACAGAACATTTCCTGTTTTTCTTTTTCTTTTTTACCTTAATTGCATGGATATGCTTGTCAATTTTTCCTCATTTTTAATTTTCGTCATCGACAAATAATAACCAAAGATTTTTTTTTTTTTTACAAAATAGTCTTCATAACCAATAACCAAAGAAAAATTGTATATCAAACTGCAAAATGAAATAGGGTTGGCTAACCAATAATACACTCCTGATTTGTAGCTGATACATTGGGATTAAGTTGCCAAGCACGGTTTTCTGTCCTTCTCTGAATGCGATTCAACTATGACGAGCTAGGTCAAGGGAATCACAATTAATATTAAAGACATGTCCTCATTATGATTCGTATCCGCCAGTTTCGAGTCCAGCCCTTTTTCTAGTGAGGAGAGCTCACTATACAGTACATATGAAAAGATACTCGGTATTATCTGTGACCCTGTAATATTATGGATGATTATTGGCTACCCATTAAAATTAATTTCAGGGTATGGCTCTCAGAGCTAATAAGAGTGTTAAGACGCAGATGACATTAGGTTATATTGAACCGATTCCTTTTCCAAATGAATCCAAACTATTAACTTGTTTTTCTATCCTATTTCAGTCATTCATCTACAGTACTATCCACTGGTTTATTTATTTTTCCTCTTTATACTCTTTTTCTAGCTTTCCTTCTTTGTTTATTATTTTCACTCTCTTACGCTGCTTGTTACTTTTGTCTTTCTTGTTACGTGCATTTTCCTTATTCATTGTTTCCTCTTTGTGATGTAAGACTCCATACAATCTCCCACAGCATTCAGGGATCTTTCGGCGCTGGTAGTCTTACTATACAGGGAAGTGGGAAGTCCTTCCCATAGCAATACAAGAAGCAAGGGCAGGCAGCATTCTTGCACACTTCATTCCACCGTGAAACAAAACAATATCTTTTACATAAAAAGGCAGTTATAGGATCAAAGCTCTTGATTACTCCTAAAAGCGACGACACTACCGCCTTTGTACCTTGTACAGATGACAGATTCAGAATGCCTTTAGGCACTTTTTCGAACAGTCATTTGTTAGCAAAAAAACTACAAAACAATAAAAACAATTTGAAGACTGCACACTCGCTTAGAGGCAGCTTCTGATGGTGATTCCTAATCCATTAAATGGTTTAAACGCATCATATTGCATGATAATACATCCTTAGACGCTTTTCTTTCACGTCATTATCACAACAGTATTCATGTATTTAAGGAAGAACTTCAACCATAATGATATAAGAAAACAGAAGCTAAAATAGCATGGCAGAGGACGATATCCTCACACCCATGACTGTTTGAACACGTTATAAAGATTAGCAGAATTTTTCAAATTCTATACCCGAAAAAGAAACGACTGAAATTGCGCTAGACAAAACTGAAACAATCCCAGTCCTTCAGATAACTCAGGTCATAGTGCGGCCAGGCCATATCTCTCTCTCTCTCTCTCTCTCTCTCTCTCTCTCTCTCCCTTGTAGCTGATATGAGAGTTGATGACATCTGCGTTTTTCATCCTACCGCCCAGGCCTAAAAAAAGCGTCAGCGCTTAATTTGTAACCAGTCTCTTTCACAATCAAACCTACAATTGCATATTTTAGAGGCGAAATTTAGAGAATTATTCTATCATTCAGTGCTAAGTAGTAGCACACTCACACACACA
>NC_089786.1:42716766-42730227 GCF_040412425.1 Macrobrachium rosenbergii | reverse complement strand
AACAGTGAAATAGAGATATGTCTCATTTATTTAATGACAAATATAAATATATGGATTGAAACTGTAAAACCAAAGTGTATTTATTTAAAAATTCAGTTTACACATTTCTAAAAATTATGATTGCAAAAATTAACTAGTAAAAATGTTGTGAGATACCCCACAAACAAATACCATTATTATTATTATTATTATTATTATTATTTATTATTATTATTATTATTATTATTATTATTATTATTATTATTATTATTATTATTCAGAAGATGAAACCTATTCATATGGAACAAGATTCACAGGGGCCATTGACTTGAAATTCCAGCTTCCAAAGAATATGGTGTTAATTAGAAGAAGTAAGAGGAGGTAACGGGAAATATAAAGGAAGATGCCCCACTTATTAAAAAAAGAAAAAAAGAAAAAAATTAATAAATAGATGAAAGTGTATTAAATCCAAGGCAACTACACTCCAAATTTTTCTGACTATAAATAGGTCGTCCAGACTTAGTGTATACAGCTACCTGTGTACATGTGTGATGTTGTGACACAAACAAAGTCTGGGCCATCAAACCCTGAGATTAAGAATTCAAACCTTTGACTTGTTGCTTATAAAAGTCTCAGGTAAAAAACATCAAATCGTAGTTACGGGCACAACTCTGGAGATCAAGAAAATTTAACCTTAAGCCTAAATAACTGAGTAAGGTACTTTACAATTTGTAAAGAGTAACAGGCCCAGGGTTCAACTCAATGTCTCCTGAAAGAATTATTATTAACAAAAAATCAATATCGAAACTAATAAATAGACTCATAACAGCAGCAACATTGTAAAAATCAACAGAACAATTAACAACAATACCAACAACACCAACAACAACAGTATTTACATTATTAACAAAAATTATGTTGAAAGTATGAATATACATGTCCATATATCACTGAAAAACCAGAAGTAACAGGTCGACAAAGTGGGGCCGGCATACCTTGTAAGATAAATGAAATCCACCAGGTTTGACACAAAAACTTGGGGAGGACATTCAGAATCGATTTAGAAATAAAACACTCAGTTGGAAAAGATAAGGTAAAGACAGAGACACTTTCCTGATAGTCCACCAAGCACCTTTTTCCTGTTCTACACACTTTTCAAAAAAAACAGGAAAGTGAACGGCAAAGAGGTTAAATGCCGGATTGTACCCTCAGGCAAGGGAAGTTTATGGTACAATGGCTCTGTCACAGTCCAAGGTGGAGAACAAGGTTTGAATTCAGAGTGACCTTCTCTTTGAATGGTTGCCTACCAAGGCTAAAGAGTCCCTTATTCCCACTGGTTTGATTTCGAATTGTCCTTCTAGAAGAGTTGACTGCTAAGGCTATACAGTCTCTTTTACCCTAATGTTTGGATCATATTGAACAAGTCTGCATTCGATAGGCATAATAAAAATTTTTTACTTTATAGTAGGTTTTTTGACCACCTAATACTGCTCATTTGTAACTTCATTCAGTAATTACATTATTTTTCTTTTTAATTCAATTAACAATTTCCAAATCATTGGGATGGCACGCAGTCATCTGTTTTTCGAATTCGGTGCCACCTTCGACAGAATTGTTTTAGAAAAGTCATGTAACACTAATGCGTAAACATTCTCTAATTTAATGCCAAAATGAGTGTTCGACGCTCTGTTGGTAAAAATGTTATTGTAGGTAGTATGCAGGCTTTTTAATGTAAATCTACCAGATTAATACGTCTGTTTGAAACTTTATAATTGAATCTGACGCATGATGTCGCCTAATTTGGGGAAGTATTTCTTTCAAGCTTTTGTAGTTCCTTTTTCATTATCGATAATGGTAATATTGACATATGAGAGTTCCTCATCTTTTTCACAAAAGAAATCTGATATGCCTTGAGATTTATCAGGCATTGAGGCATATACTAATAACAATGAAATACTTTCCTCTCACCCATATTTAACTGATGAAAAAATGGAACATTTTAGAAAATTTCCACCAGCTTACCACACTCGGGTATCAACTAACAATTGTAGATTACTCTGAGAGTTGATTTTCTACATGTTTTACAGTCCCTGAATCAAATATAAGAATTCACCCCATATGGTAAAGTTTTACACCCTTCAGGAAAATTATATAATAAACATTAGGTGGAAGAGCTGATCCAGAAACGGACAAAGAAAATGGATCGAGTTAAACCTGAGAGCATGACAGACAAGCCTCTTTGTAGAGGCTGCTGGCTTCCTCTTCACAGATTTGGGAACAACTACCCGTTGGTTTTTATCTAGCCGCCTTTGAGGAAGAGAGAGAGAGAGAGAGAGAGAGAGAGAGAGAGAGAGGATCTAGGAAGAGACATAGTAATATCGATGACATCCTAAATTGCACGACTATTCACTCTCATGAAAAAGAATAACTGACTTCGAGATTAATTCGCGGTAACCGGACGGGTGACGTATAAAGGCTTAAACTAACTACATCAGGGAAAATCAAATACATACTCCCGCAAAGCACCAACATAATCGAGAGTTCGAACATTAAAGGCTCAAAATTGTTGAAGTCTATGTTTCCATGGCATCGCGGCCTCAGTCGTTGTGATAACAAGCAGTTGGCTCATGAGGACCGTTGTGCAAACGGTCGAAAGCTCCCTTTTTAAACTTTTAGTTTTAGAAAAATGCAGTCCTAATATGTATTATTGTGGCTTTACTTTATTATTTCCAGTCCACAGTATAGTGATGCACCGAAGATAACAAGCATTACAATAGCTTAGAGCGATGAATGCCCAGGACTAAAGACTGCGCCCACTTGTTTGAAAAGCAGCAATTTACAGCGATAAGCACCTATGCCTTGTTTTTTTTTATTAATTTTATCACACTGTAATTAATTTGTACTTCTCTCTCTCTCTCTCTCTCTCTCTCTCTCTCTCTCTCTCTCTCTCTCTCTCTCTCTCTCTCTCTCTCTCATATTCATAGTTCATTACTCAAGAGAAAATATTAAACAAAGTCGCTGAAATGTCAAGATGTATTGAGAACCATGGCTGGCAGTCTGATATATTTGCAACGATAAATAATTTCAGTGTTAAAATAAGGATGAAATGAGAACATGAACTTTGTGAAAGTAATGAAATATTTGTATTAAAAATAATTCCCAGTTCATGTCAACGGTCTACATAAATGAAACTGCAAAACGCAACTACAAGAGTTTTAAACACTGGATATGAAGTGACAAAAGAAATTAACATGTATATTAAAGCAAAATTTCTTGACGTGATGAGTTTCTTTGGCGGTGTGAGGACGAATTAATATTAACCTTATCATATGTCTCTCTTCTTCCTGAAAGTTATATAAATATAAAAGCAAAATTGTGCAACTTCCGTATACAAAAATCCTATATCATCCCAGGTGATGCCCACACTTACACACACATAAGACACACACACACACACACACACACATATATATATATATATATATATATATATACATATATATATATATATATATATATATATATATATATATATATATATATATATATATATATATATATATATATATATATATGAACTCTTAATTCTAACAATACCCACAACAAATTCTTTTTTTTTTTTTACCAGGTCCTCTATTCAATAAATTAATTTCCAGACCAAACAAAGATTTAGCTACAAACCCCAGACTTTAGGCAACAAACGCTTTAAAGAGGGTGACAAAAATCAAGAACTAAAGTTTAACAAACATTGATTAACACATAATGTCCCTAAACATGCTTTTAAGGAGCTAGAAAACCAGACAAGAATATACAATGCCTTCACACACACACATCTGCTACCTTGCCTTATACCAAAGAGTAAGAGAAATGTCACATTTGTAGAACGAAATCAACACTCACTCACGTGTACTGCTAGGGAGATACAGTTATGAAAGCCTTGGTACTATAGATTAATTAGCTCCCTTTACACAAAAAGATAATTTAAAAATTGATAACAATGCACCTTTCAATATACACAAAGTATTATCCTTCACACAAAACGATGAATCTGCATTAGCTGGCTGCACAGAGAAAAAACTATCATTTTCATAAAGGCTATGAAAGGAGTCATTTGTCACTAAATGTTTAGGTATAAATGCTCCGACGAGATTTTGCTAGGCAACAAGGTAAAGTAAAAATCAGGAAAAAGGGAATTCTCACCCTTCTCCAGCCTCAAAAGGCACCCTAGCGATTCCCGGAGGATACAGCAAAGACTCGAAATGCAAAGGTAAGGTCCTTTCTACAGGTGATCAATGCTAAAACCAGGTAGAAACAGGAAGGCTAGGGCAGACCATCACTGGGCCAGTAGGAGACGCAGAAAATGAGCTTATATTGTCTGGTTTTGACTAGAAACAGTGTTGAAGACAACAACGACGAAGAGTGCAAAGTTCAGGATACTATTAGCAAAGATAAATGTACTGTTACATTATAAAGAGAAATCAAGATGTAATTTAAGATGTGAACAAACACGTAAAACAAACTCATCTCTCGTTAATTGACGAGATACAAAAGCGAAATTGCGATTCTTTTCTGATGGAAAAATGGAATGAAATCGCTTAAAAATGCAAATAATTATGCTATGAGACTAGAATTTTAAAACAAAGTTGAAGTGAAGGCTACTGTGCATGTCTGTGGGTGAAGCCAAGTTGAGCTAAGCGAGAGTTGTCTGGCTTCAGTGTTTGCCATCTGGTCTTTCTCCCGACGTGGGACTGTTCTCGGACCACAAACTAGCTGTTAACCCTAACTGAACTAACACATGCACATTGCCACATGCAAGACAAATCACTAACTCAAATAACTAGCTCGCAACCCTACTATCCAAGTGTCTTGAATGAGACATCGTCTGTCCAACACTGGGAAAAAAGTTCGCTCTTGGAATTTCTCTGATGCTGATTCGCTTCTCATCACCAGAGTCTAGATTTAGCATGCATTAATCTATAATTCACGGCTATCACACTTCATCACAGCAAACATCTGTTTTTTGACAACACCTTTTTACCTCGTTCCTTACCAATCTTGCCTTGGAGATTTTGTTAAAAATCAAATGATTTATTTTCAGGTTCGAAGGATTTTAACAGTCTATACGTAGGAATTGCTAATTGTTAGTAGACTGCAAGAACCTGTGAGATCTCATACACGTTCTGGCCTTGGTGTGTTACTTTAATAGATAATATTTAATCCAAGCCTCTGAACAGCACTCACCGTGGTCTGATCATGAGTACCAATACACCCAGAAATATACACAAATTACATGTAAGAATAATGGTAGGTCGCCAATTGAGTTCCGAGTCAACACAAAATTCTACTTTATTACACACAGAGTATGGCATTTAAATAACAGAATACCGAGTCACTTTCAATTAAGAGAGAATTAATGTTGGAGTTTAATGTTACAGCAAACTAGTGATTCACTCAAGTGGAATAGGGAAATTACTACTATGATTGAATAGCACAACAGAGAAGCCAGAGGCTTTGGTAATACTAAAGGTTTGTTCACTTAGGACTTCAAGTACATTTAGGTCTCTTGAAGGTTGTAATGCCTGCCTCAGCAGAGATGGAATTCTCTAGGCAAGATGGATGTCAGAATACGAGGTGAACAACAACACATGTCTGAAATAGAATAATCCAAGTTGAACACTTCTGTGGAAATGTGGCTTCTCTCAATAGCAATTAAATCACATGGGAGTGAGTGATTTATAGGTAATTACAAACAAAGGATGATTAATTCACAAATTAAATTTACACAGGGAGCACTCTTTAACACTGGGAACAGGATATCAAAGACTACTCTACTGGGAAAGTGGGAAATGAAAGAAAGATTCAGGATAAGGATGAGAACTGGTAACTCGAATGTCTTTACATGTTCTGTTGGTTTGCCTTGCAACATGCACTGTTGCAATGATAGCTAGATGATCTACAATGCCTTCCCTTAGACCCTCACAAAACCGCTTGTGGTTTGGCTGTTTGTAGCCTGATTGGTTCCAGTTCATAGAAGGAATTTGCCGTGGCAAACAGTGGCCCAGTCCAGCTGCGTTGGCACGACTAATGATGGGCAGAGGACTGCTCTCACTGAGAAGGAACAAAAGGCTGAGCGCATGGGGAGGTCTTGTTGTCTTTATGACTTCAAAATTTCGCCTGAGGTGGGGACACTGTTTTCTCCAGCATTTGTGCATCTGCCAGCATCCTGAAGAACACTCAGAAGCCAGTAAACAGTTCACTGTAACAGTCTAATTGAAAAAGGACTAAAATCTGGGATGTTCGTTCCCTGGATCTAAATACTCCCCAGTGGCAACTAAAATTCCTTATCTGGACCCAAGGCAGGTGGCACTCCTTAAAACTAGCTTTCCACACGTGTGTACAAACTGGGAGTGCCTGCTCCAAAAACATAGGATTCTAACCCTATCATAAGTAATAAGAGAGACGAGGCGGTGGATATCTGTATGTAATAATATGTACACATAATAATAATAATAATAATAATAATAATAATATGTGTAGTAGTATAATAATATTAATAATATATGTATATATATATATATATATATATATATATATATATATATATATATATATATATATATATATATATATATATTATATATCTCTTTTAAATCCATTCACTTTACGATAGTTTTCATCCCCCTCTGCGTTTTTTTTTTTTTGCAAGAATTTAAGTAGAGTAATTACCTCGACATATGTTTGACTTTTCTTTTGACTTGATGGTAAATTGCGAGTTTATATAATAGATTAAGTGAGCCATGGGAAGACCACGACACCATATTGCAATTTAATTCATCATGAAGACGCTAAGAAAGAGGTCTCGATGGGCTGTTTTTTTTTTTTGAGTTTGAGGGCGGGCCAGTTTTCCGAACGAAGAGGCTTTTAGTGTAAATGTGTTATAGTTTATTGTTTGCCTTGCATGGCCGCAAAAACCCATTGTATTCCACACTGGTTAGTTAGCATATAAAGATATCAACATCTATATTGTTCCATGAGCGTCATTGCTTTATTTACCATATAATTTTCTTGCCACATGAGAGAAAATAAAATACAAATAAAAAAAACACGATCTTGAAGTTGCCTTGCTCAATGGCAGCAAATCTAAAGTTTAGAAATTTGAACTAAACATAGCAGATAATATGATAAAGAAAAATACAAATAATGTTAGAAAAATCACGCTTGGCTCTTCGTAGTAATGGAACTAGTCTTGCATGGAAGAGTAACGGCTTATATAGGAAGCGGGTTTCCTTTCTTCTCGTCCTCTGATTTAGAGGTCAGAATTTGCAAGTGCATTTAGTCATCAGCATAAAATATCAATTAATACTGGCAGTTATCCTCCAAGTCTACTCTACTATCGACATTCTTTAAATATATATTGCTTTGGGAATACTGTTCAACAATGGCTCACGTTCCCTTCTGCGGTTGCATACTCTGTATAGAGATTTGCAATAGATTACAGCTATGCCAATTATCAAGAGAATATTTGCTGAATTCATTGTAAAGCAAATTTACGTGAAAAGTTTTTCTTTCAAATGTATTGAAATTTTATTCATTGCAAGAATCAGGCCCGAGGTCACCCAAATCAAATTGTTGCTGCCATGGAATTCGTTTGCATCTCAAAAAAAGGCACAACTTAAAACTTCTCTGAATTCCCATATTGGTTCTATGACCAGCATTTTTTTGTTTTTGAGGTGAGGCAGAGGATGTGACAACAGGAAACTACTTTATATGTAATGGAAAATAATAATTATTCTGCTTATTTCCTCTACATTTTTGTCAAGTTTTTTAGAAGAAGAAAAATTGAGAACAAAGAGGTAAACAAAGTAGACGTAATTGATGGAAGAGGAGATAAAGTATTTCATTCTGCTGGATACTCCGTTTTTATTTGCTCTATGTTTATTATCAATGATTATTCGTAAATCCTCTTTGAATCTTTTTTCAGTTTAATTTAAGATTTCTCTAAAACTGTTCTTCTCACTGTATGTCTTCTTTGTGTCACTTTCATTTACTTTTTTCATCTCTCTTTTCAACTTACTTTGTCCTTTGCTATCAAATCCTTTTTATCTTTTTCATTCTTTATTCTCTTTCCTTTTATGGCAGTTTTCATCTTTCATTTGCTACCATCAATGCAACATTTCTTCCAGTGAACCTTTGTCTGTTTTTTTTTATCCCTACTAGTTATTTCACAATCTTTTTCTACTTAATACAGATCTCATTTTCAGACTGCCACCATTTCCTTCTTTCCCACAAATTTCTAATTTTCTTCTGTATTATTCTCATTCCATCCCTGTTGGTACTGACGGCTTCTTTCGCATTTCTCCGATCTCACCTGGAGGAAAGATTAGGTGGAGGCGATGTCCCGCGGAAAAGGTGAAGTCAGGTTGACAGCTGGGCAGCCATATTGGTCGTGGCAAGAAGCTCTGGGACACTCACGGAGTAAACCAGAGTGACCGACCTTCCTTGTCAGTCAGATCCATTATCATTCGAGGCGGAAGTGTGGAGTTTTTATAGCTAATTTTTTTACAGAATGCCAAGCTCTTGTTCAGCATTTGGTTGCACAGCAAGATACAACAAGTTACAAGATCCAACTCGGACATTTCATCGGTAAGTGAATTTCAAATTATGCATTTCTAATTTCCATAATTTACTCATAGAATTAGTGTACAATAACGTCTAGTAAACCTTAGTGTATACAGCTTTTAAAAAAATCCAGGTGGATATGTTCATGACCCTAAAAATGTGTACAATCATTTCCCCTACATTTTCTTATTTTGGTACTTTACAGACAATTCATTGGTTTTGTTGTAGCATGACAGAACTTTTTCAAGCCAGGTAAAAAATAGCTAAGAATATTTATACTTAATAATAATAATAATAATAATAATAATAATAATAATAATAATAATAATAATAATAATAATAATCGAAAATAAGTTTCAGAAGTAAGGGTTGATGTGCGTTTTAAATCATTGACGGTTATTGTTATTGTATTGAGTAGTGTATGGATTAATCTTTTAAATCAAATTTGACCGGATTAGCAGATGCCATATTGTGATTACTGTTTCGGTTTTACTGTTGACGTGGTCAGTATTAAGCAGACTCTTCAGAATTTTATATTTTGTAACCATCCTTATTTGTCGATTCCCTGCTGAGTTTTGATTAAATGCCATAAAATTCGTTTTCTTTCCATTCTTTTTGATTAAAACTTTGTGGACTACATCCATATGCAGTTTTGATTAAAATAAACGGAGATATATATTTTGATTATATATATATATATTGCTCTTTTGATGTGTGTGTGTGCTTTGTATTCAACAGTTGCAAAGATTAAAATAAAAATAAGCAACTGCTTTTCAGAAAGAATTATAATTTGCTCACTCCACAACCCCACTTTTGTCGTCTATCTAATTTATATGCTGTATATATATATATATATATATATATATATATATATATATATATATATAGTTTTATATTAAAATATAAACGATATATATATGTGTGTGTGTGTGTGTGTGTGTGTGTGTGTGTGTGTGTGTGTTTTTGAAGCTTATTATTAGAGGTTTTATGTTTTTCTTTCTTTTCTGGTTGTCTTTTTAGTTTTTTCTGAAGCAGTGGTTCGGAATAACGAGAAAAACCCCAACGAAATATTCATTGATATCTCAAAACATTTCCGTGAAGAAGATTAGATCGGACATCTTAGTCAGTGGTTCCGGATTCGAAATGGTGCTGTTTTGTATCTTTGAAGCATTTTCAGGAAACATCTCCAAGAAAATCATCCTCCAAAGAGAAAGGGTCAACGAATCGTACTGTCGCTGACAATTGTAATGATTCACCTGTATCAGTTGATGTGCTTCCTTTGCAACTTTCCCCCAATGTTCCGACAGAAGTGGAATCATTGAAAGGAAACGAAACATTAAAACGTGTTTGATAACATATGAACTTATTGCTTCAAAAAGAAAATATCAACAATCGAAGCGGCGTCTGGCAAAAAGAAATGCTGATTTGAAAAGTGTTCTATAGAGCTTGAGAAAAAGGTGAATAGTTGGAACCTCTTTGAGATATTATCTCGATGAAAATATATGAATTTAGTGTGTTGTGAAGCGATTATTGACTTTATTGTGTGCTCTTTAATAACCTTTTTGACATAATGAACTCTAGAAATTTGAAATCTAGGCTGCAAATGTCCAGTTCAGAAGAGAAATATTGACCAAATCATGATTTTCTTGTAATAGCTGAAACGTATATTAGATAATTAAAATTTAGTGATGGCCAAGATATAATAAACACAAAAGAAAAACTGGATTTCTTGGTTTTCTTTGTATAAGAAGTCTCCAAATTATCTATGAAAGATATAGGCTTTTGAGGCACCATTGACATTTCTGTTGACTTACAAATTAAGTCAAGACCATATTGAGCTTTTTTTGGACAAAACATTATGGGGGGAGCTAACAACAATCCCACGGTTAGACAATTCTCAGCTGCCTATAAAAGCTACTTGTGCATAACGACATAATGGATGTTGTTAGAAGGCAACTTTTACCATTAAAATCCGAACCGATATTAAAAATCAAGTACATATGGAAATAATGCATCTATAAGAGGTATAAATATGTCTCTTTTGAGAAACAATTTTAGATGACTGTGATATTTGGATGAGACAAACAGCGGTGATGATGAATATGTTTACATTTGCGTAACCATTTGACAAAATGTGCAAACCACATTGTTGTATATATTGATGGGTTTGTGGCATTTTCGAAAAAGGGTTTACATTGTGAAATATGCATTGATGATAACCATGTCGAATGGCAGTGATCGCCATTCTCTTAAAACTGAAAACCAAAGGAAAATTGATAAACCCATCAGATGATGGCCATAGACATATGTATAATTTGTAGGAAGAAACTAAGAGAAATGATGTCCTGTACAAATCTTTAGTAAAAAAACAGATTTTCATAAGTTAGTCACATCAGTTTTAGCAGTCTATAAAGACAAAAGAAATCTTTACTAACTTTGGGTATCATATGTACGAGATACTGATCCTTTGGACAATCATATACATTTATTAACAAAAGCAATTGCTGAAAATATTTGAATGTAAGGTACCATTACGTTTGAAAACGACTAACTGCTAAGCTGCAAACTCAAGTTTCAGTGAAGAGTAGACAATCATACACAAAACTTATCCAGTTTAGCGGCCAATGATTTAATGTGAATTTGCATTTTTTTTTTTTCTTTCTTTTTCATGAGTAAAATGATCGTGCTTTGATTTCTTATGTTTTACCAGCACTATTGTAAATATTTCCTTAATAAACAACAGTAAATACTGATGTATTTAGTGAAGAGTTTGAGTTACCCAAAAGTGTCCCACTCCTGCTTCTTGCCACGACTGGGCGTGGACGAGTACCCGTCAACCTGGCTTCACCCAGGAGTACGGCTTAATCCCCTCACCCCGTCTCCAGGCCAATGTTCTACCTCTATGATCTCCACCAAGAACCCCGCTGCAACGCCTTACACCTCAGTCTGGTGTCCGTTTGGTGTCATTCCCTTGACTTCCGATAACCAGACTTCCTACGTCGGATATCGATGTCTGAAAACGAGACATCTGCTGTTAGCCATCCACATCTGAAAAATATGATTTTGGTGTCACACACCAAGACATCTGGTGTCTGCCAGTGATGTCTCATTGCAGTGATTTTGAAGTTAGGTATTGACATCTAACAACCTAAGATATCCAAGATCAGGCATCGACCTAAGAAAACTCGGACATACAAACACATTCAGATGCGCATTTATATTTTTTATCTTTGCACCACGTCTTTTTTAACATTACATTATAATTTTTTCAGTAGATGAAACCTATTCCCATGGATCAGGCACACAAGGGTGGCTGACTTGAAGTTCAAGCTTCCAAGAATGTTGGTTTCAACCTCCCACTGCAGACCACACACTGCAGCACTAACCAATGATTTTTTCATCGCCCTGCAGGAGACGCGTGACATCTGAGCGGTATTCCACGACACTAACCTATACCAGCGGGACTAGTTCAAAGAACTAAAACCTCAATAACGACTGGAAGCCGGAGTTGAGAAATATTAAACTCAACCATTATCGTTTTGGAGCTTATTCCCCAGTAGCCTCCTGCGTCATCAAAAGCTCTAGGTGAAGGTGTCTCCATAATACAGTATGTAATAGTTCTGAGTAATTGTTCCATCTTCTACCTTCGTTTTCCATCTTGACATCAACTAAATTACCGGTGGACTTCTTCCGACGTTGTTCATTCTTCAATTATTTTTCCACATTTTTGATTTATGATTATCATCTACTTTATAATGATATTAATTGATATTCAACAAGAACCAACATTCCTGTAAAGAAAGCTTCACAGAATAGAATACTGAATTCTGGAAACAAAGGAAAATGGGAAATAGAAAGAATGAAAGAGCAAAAGCAGCAGAGAATGAAAAGAGAAAAAAGTAAATAGGAAATATGACAAATACAAAAATAAATTCGTTTACATTATGGACAGATATATCACGCGAAACAATATACACCTATATTCTTTATCTGAACTCTGGTAATTTCAAAACAGCATGGATGTTAAACGATGATAGGACCGTGTACGGAGGCTGACAGTATTGCTCTGATTTACCAGCCGATGGCGCGAGAGGCGAATGGCACCGAGTCACCTGGGTTTTACAGACCGTGTCATCTAAAGCATGAATTGTACGTCGTTCATACTGAGCGCAGTTTTAGTCTTTTTTTGCGAATTAGACTGTGATGGCGAAATTATTGATTTTAGGACAGTACAGTGAAGATAGAAGTAAGTTTAGGTTGAACAGTGTTCTGTGATGCCTACTATGTCTAATTCTTCACTTGCTATCAATGCTTTGAAGAGATCTACTTTGTTCCGGAATAGATTTGCATTAAATCTGCGCCACTCTGAGGGACTTTTCTACCTTTCTTTTGTCCTGGCTGGCTTTATTCGTTTTCCTTATTTTCACTGTTTCTGCAGCGCTATTACCAACTAAATGCTGGGGGCCTTCAGGTTTCTTCCCCTAGTGTTCAGTTCACTGAGGTGTTTCAAGAGCTTTTTCATTAGAGGTTCTAGTAATTTTAAGTCTAAGTTCAGCCCTGATAGGAATGGGGATGAGAAGGTGAAATATAAAATGTCAAAAAAGCTGGGCAATGTAATTAAAACAACTATCTTAATAGGAAGGGGGAGAGTGAGAGAAAGAGAGTGAGAGGAGAGAGGAAATGAGAGAGGGAGTAAAGAGGGGTGTTGGGAGGAGAGAGAGAGAGAGAGAGAGAGAGAGAGAGAGAGAGAGAGAGAGAGAGTAGAGGGGGTGTTAGTTATCAGTTGTCATTCAGAGTTTTCTCCTGCAGGATGGGTTGTCAGATAATATACACAGTATATATATATATATATATATATATATA
>NC_089786.1:42711766-42714266 GCF_040412425.1 Macrobrachium rosenbergii | reverse complement strand
TCTTTACCCTCCATCCCTCAAAATATAACGAAAATATTCAATAAGGGAAATATTACGTTTACACTGCTTGATTAAAGTCTAGATCTAGATTTGATAATAACCTCCAATACCGATCAAAGTTCTAATGATATTCTTGGCAGAAACTGGCTCCATACGATGCCATTTTCGCCTTTGTCTAGAAAACTCTTGTAAAACTTTGCTTTTCCAGTAATATCCTTTCCTATAATAATGGTTTTTATAGGTTTAATAAGATATATATAAATCTACATACATGTATATGCACCCTCCTGGCCTTTAAGTTTTACGCGTTATTATACCAAAAGAAAAGTTAAGTATACCTTAGTTTTACCAGACCACTGAGCTGATTAAGAGCTCTCCAGGGCTGGCCTGAAGGATCAGACTTATTTTACGTGGCTAAGAATCAGTTGGTTACTTGGCAACGGGACCTACAGCTACTGTGGAGATCCGGACTACATTATAGCGAGAAATGAATTTCTATCCACAAATAAATTTCTCTAACTCTTCATCAGCGGCCAAATCTGACTATCCAGCCCATCCATATTGACAGCCCTCAGCTCTACTGACTACCCAACAGAAGAGCTTATACATACCAAAAAAGAAATATATATATATATATATATATATATATATATATATATATATATATATATATATATATATATATATATATATATATATATATATATATATATATATATATATATATATAGTGTTTTGTGTGTGTGTTCTAATTCTCTAGTACCACTGAAAAATTAAAGTTGTAATATTGTTTACAAATACATAACCAGGCAAATAAAATAAATAAAATGAGCAAGTATTCATTATCATGAATTTTTAGTTGGCTCGTATCTAGCATTAAAAGTCTACTTTGTGTTCCACATCAGAATCTATTGAACGAATTCAATTCATTTGTGAAAGCAGTCATCCAGCTGCGAGAGGTTCAGCAGCGTTCTTGCGTCTTGCTCAATCCTCCTATGTAGCTTGGAAGAAAATCCTCGTTTCTCCCAATAATTCTACGCTATACGATAGCGCTGTCGAATATTCTTTATAGGCTTAATGTGAAAACCATGGAATCGATTAAACAACTATAAAGCTATTAGATTATATAAAAAAATCGAAACTAAATATTAAGAACTATAATGTTCGCGTATAACAACCGTTAGCGTATATAAACACTTGAAACTAAAATATTAACGGACTATAATGGTCGCGTAGAAAGGGGAACAACTCTTCTAGTTCCTATAATATTCATTGGTTACATTCGGTCCACTGCTTTTAGCATTCTTTCCTTTACTGAATCAAGTGTCTGCTGTGACTCCGCAGAATATTTTCAAACCGGAACGAATATAAACTGCAAAGATCATATGACATCTCAACTTCTGAAAAATACCGATTAATTTGCAGGTTTAATTACTGCTTCACGTAAAGAAAATATTTAATGAACTGTCATCGAAATCCCTTTTAATAAAAGCTCTTTCAAGTGACCTTTGATAGTCCTCTTTCGGCGAAAACGCTCTGCTCTGGTGAATTTGTGATGAACAGTTGACAGGTTCTACTATAGTCTTTGAGGTCCAATGATAATATATGGATAATAATGCCTGAGGAGAGAGAGAGAGAGAGGAGAGAGAGAGAGAGAGAGAGAGAGAGAGAGAGAGAGAGAGAGAGAACATTATAATCTTTACTGGTACACATGTTAATGTTAGCTCTAGGTCTTTATTCACTCTGCATGTCGTTTACTATAGGTAGTCCTAAACCCCCTTTTTACGTGCTATGTATGAGTTCTTTTCATATGTTGGATATGAAGTGTTTTTCCAAATGTATATGAGCAATTATTTTTTACCAACAGGTTTGAAGGGAATCTTATCGACAATTATACTATTCTTTACAGAATTTCTCTTTGTATAGAAGAGAAAAAAAAAAATAAACGCCATGGTAAATATATGTGAATAACACGTAGCAGAGAGAAATCTCGAAACCGGTAAATATGGAGGCACAAGCCAAAGCAAAATAATCTTGCAGTGATTCTGTCTTAAAAATGCGGAACTCAGGATGTTAAAACATACAGATCATCCGTTATTTCAGAGCACAGTGGAAGTGGAAGGGAAAACAGCAAACATTTCATGTCACTAAATTACATGACTTTGCTGTTAATGAGCGTGATACCAGGCCACTTTATGGGGCTAAAGGTCTCTTGAGTAATTTAGTAGAGATATAGGTTATTGTAAAAAGAATTAACATCTTTAAAAAAAAAATAGAAGCATTACCAGTTGCCATAAGCGTACCAAGAGTGTTAAATATGAGGATATATGGAGTTAGTAATATCATAGATATGAGATGGAAATTACCTTTATCATAGAAAGTTTAATATATATATATGTATATATATATATATATATATATATATATATATATATATATATATATATATATATATATATATATATATATATATATATATTAAATTTAACTGCAGTTATAT
>NC_089786.1:42708475-42711266 GCF_040412425.1 Macrobrachium rosenbergii | reverse complement strand
AGACACAGTTGACAGCCTCTCGTGTGTCTAATTGTTTGTGTAAACAGATGATAAACAGATTTTTTTTTTTTTTTTGGTAAAATCATCTTAGAAGGATCCCAGCATGCGTAATCTGTCTGTCTGTCCATAAACAGATAGACAATATTCACTGTTAGAAAATTATAAAAATGCTATGATGAGCAGAATTGCATACGTGCGGATATGTCTCTCCTGAGATGGATTCCTATACGTGTGGATATTTTCATATTCGCTATATGTCCAATATAATGAATGATTGTTTATATACAGAATAATTATTTATTTTTATTGGTTTTTAGTAGTGGAATACAATTTTAAACATATAATTGTTTTTCTAACTGAATTATACATGGTTTTCAATGCTTTTTTGTATATAAAATATAGGTCTCATTTATATATATGTGCATTGGTATTTATATATATATATATATATATATATATATATATATATATATATATATATATATATATATATATATATATATATATATATATATATATATATATATATATATATATATATATATATATATATATATATATATATATATATATATATATATATATATATATATATATATATATCCACTGCAGCTCGAAGGAATGGTTGCTTGAGAATTTCTCAAAATTCACATAAGAAGGTGAGTGACAACCGGGACTTTGAACAAGAACTTTCGCAGTTTTTTGGGTATGTTCAGATACGTGAACATAGCAAAAATGTAAAGTTCCCATTAAATATGACGATTTCATTATTGTGGGTCAAAACTCCAGCCCAAATGAATTATTGATCCTCGAGAGTCTCTTCATCAAACAACTTGTTCCGTTAAGTCAAGACCCAGTCCACCTCCACGCCCATGTAGCTTTCTTAACCTGTTGTTTTTGTGTACATTCTTTAGTTTTTGTTCATCTCTTGCCATGGTAGGTCGACCCCCAGTGCTCCTCAAATATTTCTTATCTTTGTTTTTTTTTATTTGAACTTTTAATCAACATATGTGCTTTTAATTTCTTTTGTGTAGTTTTATGTATGTGTGAAGTTTTGGTTTTCCTTTCAGTTTGTGTATAAACGAGTTTTTAGACAACTTGCAAATTCGTATTATTTAATTGGTAATTGTTATTGTACAGAACCCTGAGGATGCATTCAGCTGAATACGAAACGCATTGGAATAAATTGTAATACTTTATATTTTTTTTGTTCCTAAATGCTATTTGTATTATATATATATATATATATATATATATATATATATATATATATATATATATATATATATATATATATATATATATATATATATATATATATATATATATATATATATATATATATATACATATATATATATATATATATATACATATATATATATATATATATATATATATATATATATATATATATATATATATATATATATATATAATATATATATATATGTTTATATATATAGATAATATTGTTTGTTGCTAAATGGTAGATCACAGCTATCATAGGTTCTGAATTATAAATACCAGCTATTAATCCAAGTCCCAGTCTGAGCTTGTATATAGATTTAAAAAGGCCTTTGTTTATTTGTTTTTGAAAAGAATACTACCTTTGATGCTTAACATGATTCACAATCCCATGTGACCTTTGTTTATATACGAATAAAACAGTCTCATTTAATAGTGTTTCGTTTCCTTGACTATCTGATATGTAATATCTTGACTGCTCCACTAATCAACTCTTTTGATCAGGGCGAGGGATTTGTTCACCTTTACCTGATGGTAGAAAAGGGGAGTAAATTAAATTACACAAAGACGTAAAAAGTAAAATGTATCTGAAGCAGTATGAAGAACTTGCAATGACATGGCCGAATTGCAGGTAATCCTCAGGACAAAGAAGGCCCCAATTAAAAGAAAAAGAAAAAAAGATGAATAATGGCTACGATAAAACCAGAAAAAAAGAGGAACGGTTGAATAGACATTATTAGAGAAGAAGGATAAGATGAGGTGGCCAAGAAACTACGGTAGAACAAAATAACGATGTCGATAACACTTTCACTCCGACTTTTGCACAGCCAGGTGTTCAACAACCTATTCCCACTAATGACAGCATTAACCCATAAAGAAACATAATTCAACCCTAGGAAATTTAGAAATTTCTTCTTATTTTTTTTAAGTTGGGATTATTTGGTCCCCGTTAGTATCATACAATCACAATTTTGCACCCTCAAGTTTTTACAGCTTATTCATGTTAATGCAATCATTAAGCCATAAATATGCATATATCTTTGTTTATTTAATTTTGAGTGCTGGACCAAAAATACAGCTGTAAAAAGCCTGCAAGGTTAATGTTATCTCAATTTGCATAAGATGAAAATTCTTGTGGGACAATTTTTACCAACATAAAAAAGATTATAAATGCACGAAAAACAAAGACTAGGAAAGGACTTACAGTTAATAAAAACATAGTAGATACACTTAATTTAAATTTCACACATCAGCTGATATAATTTATGCAGTGTAAATTGCAAAAGCAGAAGAACGTGCTACTTAGATTTTAGGGGCGGCTTCTTTTGACACAGTTGACCACATACAAATAGTGTCTGTGAATGTTCTTGGGAGGTAACATCGTACCTCTGGCATCGAAGAAACGTTTAAACACTAAAAGCACCACAAAATGGATTTCAGTGTAGAAAATCCCATTTCAGTACTATGAAAAAATTTTTGGAATTAAAAGCACCCTTTAGGATGGAAAGGGTCAATAAAAGCAATTGGATTAGAAAAGACACCA
>NC_089786.1:42698475-42705975 GCF_040412425.1 Macrobrachium rosenbergii | reverse complement strand
TATATATATATATATATATATATATATGTATTTCAAGAAAATATGGCTGCTACAATTTTAAAGGACACATATATGCATTTCATAGCTTCAATGCTTTAAGATGTGATGGAAAGAATTTATGGAGTCAGATGGAAGTAGGTCGAGAGACTCGAGGTAAAATCTTTGTGTTCAACAAATAGTTTGATTCCTCAGCAATGTTGCCGGTCAGGTGATCTTCCGAAGTGTTATGTATATTCGTGAGTACGTGCGTTAATTTGATCTAGATTATGCCAAAATCTGCCCTAAAAGTGAGTTTGATCGTTCATTAACGTGATAGAACTGCAGTTGTCTAGACGTAGCTTTGGAGAGGATCCAGGCTTTGAAATCGGCAGATAAGGTAGAGTTTGAAATCTCTGTTTTTATGGGAGGAAATTGAACTTGTGATTTTTACCATGATTTTCTAATCATTATGAACTTTTGAACTGGTGTGGGAGATTTAATATGAATATTCATACCTCTTTTATATTATTATTTTGTTATGTTACGTTTGCCATATCTTGGCTATGCATTTTACACTTTCCATTATTGTGTTTTGCATTTCATATATTTTTGGGAGTTTTCTATCATGTTTGATTCTTCCGACAGATGTCTGTGGACAGATGTCGACAGACAAACAGTGTGGACTGTTTCGAATAACATGTGGTAGACTGGTTTTGACATGACTAGTTATTGATTTGGGGAGTATGTGTGAGTTTGGATATTTTCAGGCTATTAGCCATAGTGAGACTTCTTTAATCAGAAGTGTTTTGCAGTTCAGAGTTTAGTTATCTAACTCGATATTTCATTTATTATGCATTTTAATCTTTGCTTTGTTTTATTCATTTCTTGTTGGGTTATTTGAATAATAAACCTATTTTTGTAGAAACTATTGCGTTTCTTTAAATGGTCCATTTAATTGATTTGGTGAGAATGAGTGCGATTCGGGTGGGTGAACTTCGGAAAACGATGAGAGAGAGAGAGAGAGAGCGATACACAGAGAGAGAGAGAGAGAGAGAGAGAGAGAGAGAGAGAGAGAGAGAGAGAGAGAGAGAAAAGAGATGAGGAAAAAGATGTTATCGTGAGCGAACGTTCATACGCCTCCGTTTCATGAATAAAGATCGTTGGAGCACGTTACGTACACTTTCAAAAGTGTTAATTCTGTCCTCTTTACAGAATTAAATGGTGGCAGCGGTGTCTGAAAAAATGGCGGCAGCGGGTGTCTTTTGATTTTAAATGGTGGCATGATTTTAATGTCTTTAATGATGGCGAAAGAGGGAGATTGCTAATAGACTAATTGGTAACGTTGATGCCCAAGGCATAGGCGACTTCACCTAAGAGCTAAGGCGACGGGTCAGTGTTGAATGACTGAGTAGGTCGTGATTACGTGTGAAATACGGGAACCTTTCCTCTTTTTTTCCGTTTCTATTCGAGTACTGGGAGTGGGGAGTTGTGAAATAGATCTGGATGATCTCTAGAGCAATTTTGGGGTTAACAAAATACCCAAATAAGTGTGAATAGTGGCGATTGTGAGTTAATTACGCAAAGTGATTATTCAACAATAATCGCGCTGGGTGTTTTTTTTATTTTTCGTTCGAGTAGGTGACGTCACAGGCTTAGCAAGCTTGTTGAGAGATAGGTACTTCGTTTTCTGTTTCAAAATTGGTAAGTACCCCATTCTCGTAAGTTGCGCAGAACGCCGTTTTCTGTTCTTCTTTTTAGAGGGGGTAACTTGTGCCTTTCTCTAGTGTTCTTTTTGGTTTCTCTTTTTATGTTGTTACGCTCAGGGCGTGTGATTACTCACAAAATGCCGGACGATGCAGCAAGCACATCCCAATCAATTGTGGTGCATAAAGTGACGAACATTTAGTGCGGGAATTACAAATTTTAAAGGGTTAGTTGATGGGAAGCCAACCCAAAATATAGAAACTTTCATTGAGTCAGTGAACAATTATCTGAATTCCAAGAAAATTACGAATGGCGCTGAAGCTTTAACAGAGGCTAAATCATTTCTGGATTTAGATAAAGGAGATATTGGGAAACGAGCACGCAGTTTCGGGTTCAGAAGGTGTAAAACTTGGAATGAACTGCAGAAATTTCTACGAGCTACTTATGGCGGAGTTCAACGTGAATGCGCAGTTCGGAATTTGCGAGAGTTTCTCAAAATAAAGAAGGGCAATGATTCACTAGTCACATACAGTGCGAATTTATTTGATGCAGTAGTTGAGTTAAAGAAATCTATAACAGGTTCTCCATGGGTAACTGGAAATAATATCTCCTTAGATAATTTTGAAAGATTGTTACACTTTGCTTGCCTTTTAACGTCGGTCCCAGATGTAATTGTAGATAGTTTTGATAAGAGAATTGATCAGGATACAGACGAATCCTTTTTGTTTGCACAGATTAACAAAAATCTAGCAAAATGCCCGACACTGGACAGTAGTTTTGTACAGGGAGGTGCAAAGATGTCAGCTGCGGTTTTTCAAACCACAGAATAATGATAGTCGCTCGCATTCGGGAAATGATGCAACAGCGAAGACATGTGCACGAGTAGAATCGAAGAAAATTCCAGAGAGATCAGTCACAACGATACGTTGTTTTAATTGTGATAAAATAGGCCATAGTAAATCAAATTGCAGAGTGAGATATTGTTCAGTTTGCAAATCTTCAGATCATGGATGGAGATTTTGCCCAGCCACAAAGAGTAGAGATTATTCAGGGAAGTCCGGGGAGGTTTTTCTAGATATGACAGGAGAATTCCACATGATGCAAGTTCTAGATACACAAAGGAACAGCAGAATTTTCACAAGATAAGTTCGAAAACGGACACAGGATAATGACTAATCAGGTCGTAGAGTCACTAGAACCTAGGCCGATTGTACGTGGATTCTCTAATGGCAATGAAATTTCTATTTTCATTGATTCTGGTAGCTCAGTTAACTTAGTAAATGCTGACCTTTTTCACTCGAGGTTTCCAGAGTGCAAATTAGTCCCTTCTAGTGAGACAGTGTGTGATGTACAAGCGAGGAAACTGAATATTTTAGGTTCGTCATTTCTTACGCTTTGTATCGGTGGAAAGACAATAGTAGAATCATTTTTGGTCATAGAAGGATTAGCCTTAGGTGAAATGGTTTTGCTAGGACACCCTTCTTGTATGCGACATAACATCAACATTCTTACGGGAGTTCAGGGGATTACAATAGGTGAGTCAGGTTGTTTTGTTCCATATATACACAGGAAAAAAACTTGTGAGAAACCTAAGACACAGTCTGAGACATGTGTAACACAGTCATTAGAGAGTGAAGATATTCCGCAAGATCTTTCAAAGGATTTTTGTTGGAAGATGTTGAATTGCAACCGCGAGTTCCTACATTAGTTAAAGTGTCGCTGAAAGAGAAAAATTTTCCTTCTCAAGTGTGCGTTGTTGAGGGAACCGAGAAATTCAAAGACGTTGTGAGTACGGTGTCAGTGAATGAAATTTCAGTCGCAGGCGTGACTTCAGTAGAATTAGTTAGCTATCAAGACTCAGTGAAAAATATCACAAGGGTACTTATGTAATTGATTTTGAAGAGTTTAATTTAGAGCATAAATTAGTGAGTTTTTGTGGAGACGGGAATATGTTTCCTAACGAGGAGCAACAGTTCCGAAGTCAGGTTCTACATGAACATTTGGCTAAAGTTGATTATCCTGAATATTCAGATAAAGTAGAGAAAGTGTTGAAAGAATATCTAGATATTATTGCTTTGAAGGGAGATAAATTAGGAGTTACAGATGTTTTAGAACATTCAATCCGCCTAGAAAAGGGTACAAATCCCATATATATTCCAGCATATCGAATTCCTTTTAAGATCAGAGAAGAAGTAGAAAAAGAAGTTCAGAAGTGGGAGTCGGAAGGCATTATTAGACCGTCCAATTCTCCGTTTAATTTTCCTTTTGCTTGCAGTTCCTAAGAAAGACGGTAGTATCAGAGTTTGTGTAGATTTTCGTAAATTGAATGAAAAAACATGCCCAGATAGATATCCTGTAGCTTGTTTGCCTGATTTGTTTGTTGAGATCGGTGGCAAGAATATATATTCATCTATAGATCTTATGCAAGGGTTTTTACAAGTTCCCCTTTGTGAGAGTAGCCGTAAATATACAGCATTTTCGGTACCAAAGGGACATTACGAGTTTAATAGGATGCCTTTTGGATTACAAGGGTCCCCAATAACATTTACTAGACTGGTTAACACAGTACTTCATGGCTTGTTAGGAAAGTCGGTGTTTGTGTACATGGATGATATTCTCATATGCACAGATACAATTGAAGAACATCTAAAGGTGTTAAAAGAAGTCCTCAAGCGATTACGGTTCGCTGGGTTAAAGGTCAAATTGGCCAAATGTGAGTTTCTGAAGAGAAAATTGTCTATTTAGGACATGTTATCTCTAAAGAGGGAGTTAGAGTGAATGATGAGAAAGTTAAAGCCATTGTGAATTTTCCAGTTCCCAAAACCAGGAAACAGATTCGTTCGTTCCTAGGTATGTCGGGTTTCTTTCGCCGTTTTGTGCGGAATTTTTCTACAATAGCGTCTCCATTGACAGATTTGTTACGAGAAGACGTTAAGTTTGTTTGGGGTGATAGTCAACAATTAGCTTTTGAGAAGCTTAAGAACGCTTTGGTGAACCCACCAGTTTTGAAGTTTCAGATTTTAGTCAACCGTTCACCTTAGTGACTGACGCGAGTCAGGAAGGTATAGGTGCGTGTTTGATGCAGAAATTTGAGGGGAAATTACACCCAATTGCTTTTTATAGCAGAAAGTTCAAAACGCGTGGTAGTAACGAAAGGCTGATGTCAGTTGTGGACAAGGAGGCTTTCGCAGTCGTCTCTAGCCTTGTTCATTTTAAGATGTTGTTGTTGGGAAATAAAGTTGAGATTTTTACAGATCATCAACCGTTGTTAGAGCTTTTAATAAGCCAAATTTGTCGCCCAAGAGAGCACGTTGGTTCCTAACATTGAGAGATTTTGATGCAAACCTCAAATACATTGAAGGTAAGCATAATGTAGTTGCAGATGCATTGAGCAGATATTTTCCGGTCGAGGATGAGGAAATACACACCGAATCCTGTGTGGGTGAAGAGAGTAAATATTTGGTGTCTAATGTCTCTGATATTAGTAGTTCTGAGAGATCGCATGTAGAGGACATACACGTTCCTACAGTGCATACTTCGGGGAGAAATAGTGAGTCGGCAGTCTCGGGAGAGATTGTTATTCGTGATAGTGAGAGTAACGCTGTGTGTTATATTACGGGTGAAAATGTCACTTGGGACATAGGCTTGCTGGAACAAAAGCAAGATGAAGATAAATTGTTGTCAGATGCTAAGGCATTTCTTAAGGGAGTTTCACCGAAGAAAGGGTATAAGTTGCCTTTTTCTGGTCTAGAGTTGGAGAATAATTTATTGGTGAGAAAAGTTAAGTATAACTTATTTAGTACTCGAAGCATGGGTGAGATTACACAAATCATCGTGCCAGAGAGTCTAGTACCACAAGTTCTAGACATTGTACATTGTAAATTTGGTTCTCCTCATTTGGGTGTAGACAAGACGTATGAAAACGTCAGGTCAAAGTTCTTTTGGAAAAATATGTTTTCCGCAGTAGAAGCCTTTGTGAAGAAGTGTGCTATTTGCAATGCGAATAAGCCAGCGACGACAGTGTCGTGTCGTTTGGGTTCATATCCCATACCACATAGGCCGTTTCAGAGAGTGCATATGGATATTCTGGGTAACTTCTCAGAGTCCGCTTATGGTTATAGACATTTATTAGTAGTTGTTGATGAGTTGACTCGCTTTGTCGAGATTTTCCCACTGAAATACAAATCAGCTGAGGAAGTTGCTATAGCGTTTTTTAAGGGGATAATTTGTCGATATGGTGTTCCTGAATGTCTGATCACAGACAATGGTAGGGAGTTTATTAATAAGACTTTAGACGGTCTTGCTAATTTGTTGGGGATAAAGAAAGTATCTATAATCCCGTATAGACCTGAAGCAAATGGGTTGTGTGAGAGGGCGAATCGGAAAGTAATCGAAGCTTTGCGCATGACGGTGGGAGGTTCCGATACACATTGGGACAGATCTTTGGATGAAGTGCGATATAGTATCAATACTATGATGAATGACACAATTAAGATATCTCCAGCAGAAGCTTTGTATGGATACAAGTTGAAAGGACCTTTTGATTTGTTACCAGAGCGAGTTCAGGTGATGTTACGGTCACTTCATTGATAAATACAGCGAGAGAAAGATTTGCACGTATCAGTAAAGAACTTGAACTTAGTTCGCGTGCAATGGTAGAGAAAAGTAACGCGAAATCGAGGGGAGTAGCTTTTTTTATGGGTGATAGAGTTTTTGTTAAAGTGAATGTTCGGAATGATCTGAATTATAAATTAAGTCCGAAGTTCCACGGACCTTTTGAGATTGTAGAGATCAAAAGAGGGAATAGATTTGTAGTTAAAGATGTAAACACTGGAGTGACGAAATTGACCCATATTTCGAAGTTAAAGAAAGTTGGGATGTAATGGAACATTTGTATATAGTCATGTAATGGAACGTTTGTATATAGTTAGAGGGATAAATGGGTTAATGTTTGTATATATATGATATTTTTATTTTTTTTTTTGTCTCTTGTTCATTTTGGATGTTGAAGTTCTTAATCATTTGTTTTCGAATGATTTTAGGAGTTGAGACATGGGCTAATTTTTTATACGAGATTTGACCCGTGTGTTAGTGTGTTTATGTGTTATGATGTGTTTTGTCATCTGACGCAATATGGGTGTTGTTTAGGATTTTTTTTGGGGAGGTATTTAGTATATCGGACCGAACAAGTCTGATCTTTTTTTTTCGGGTTGGGAGATCGTATTTGAGTGTTTGGATTTTTTTTTTCAGTTTCTTTTTTTTAAAATAAAGGGAGCTGTATTGTGAGTAATTGTAATTGTTATGATCATGGGAGCGATTGCCATTACGTCAATTGCTATTTTGTTGAGAGTTAGTCAGGTGTTGCGAAATATTTGCTAACCAGAGTAGAACTTTCATGTCTTTTACGAGATATGATACCTTTTAGTGTTTGGATAAGATTCTCGAGTATTTTTTTTTTTGTTTGGATAGAATTTTTTTTTATTGAGTGAGAGTTCCGTAGAGTTGTTGTGTGCTTAGTAGTGAGTTGACTGTGATTATTCTGAGATACAAACTTGGAATTAGTTCACATTGTGAGTGTTTGACTTTTGCATTAGTAGTTTTGTTTGGTTCAGTAACATGAAACCTTTTTGTTATTAGACCTTTTTCGAGTGCTTTTGGGAGACTCAGTAGTGACATGGGATAGATTAGAGACCATGTTCATTTTGGGAGATCAATGTCAAGGTTCGGGAGTTGATTATGAGACAGGTTGTGCTTTAGTTAGAGAGAAGTGTGTGTGTGACAGTAGTATTTTCCAGTTGCGAGTTGTGTCTGTGGGTG
>NC_089786.1:42670975-42675975 GCF_040412425.1 Macrobrachium rosenbergii | reverse complement strand
TTACTATTTATTTTTTTATTTATCTTATTTATTGCTTTTATTTAATTTTTTTATTTAATTGCATTTACATTTATTTATTTATTTTTTTATTTATTTATTTATTTATTTTATTATTCTGTTTTTATTTTTTATTTTTATTTATGTTTTTATTAATTTTATTTATTTTTTATTTATTTTTATTTATTTATTTTTATTTATTTTTATTTTTTATTTATAATTTATATTTTTAAATTTTTTTATTTATTTATTTTTATTTATTTTTTCCATTTATTTATTTTATTTATTTCATTTATTTTTTTATTCATCTTATTTATTTATTTATATTTACTTTATTAATTTATTTTTATTTTTTTTATTTTTATGTATTTTTTATCTTTTTTATTTATTTTCATTATTTTGTATTAATTTTATTTATTTATTTTTTTATTTATTTTGTTATTTATTTATTTCTATTTACTTATTTTTTTTGTTATTTATATTTAATATAATTTTTTTTATTTATTTTTTTATTTATTTTCATTAATTTATTTGTATTTGTTTATTTTCATTTATTTGGTCTTATATATTTAATTTATTTTTATTTAAATTTTTTTATTTTTAGTATTTTTACCTATATTTTTTTTTTAATTGTTATTTTTTATTTATTCTTATTTTTTTTTTTATATTTACTGTATATATTTATCTTTATATATCGATTGTTAGTGATTTTTATTTACTTATTTGATTTACTTTTTAGTTATTTTTATTTATTGATTTTTATTAATTTGTATTTATTTATTTTTATTAATTTGTATTTATTTATTTTTATTTGTTTGTTTTTTATTTTCATTTATTTGTTTTTATTTATTTATTTGATTTAATTTATTTTTACTTATTTCCATATTTTCATTTTATATTTATTTTTATTTATTTATTTATTATTTATTTATTTATATATTTTTTTTATTTATATATTTTTATTTTACTTAATTATTTTATTTATTTTTATTTTTCATTTTTTATTTAATATATTAATATTTTTTTTTACTTTTATTAAATTTTTATTTTCATTTATTTGTCTTTATTTATTTATTTATTTATATTTTATTTAATTTATTTATAATTATTATTATTTATTTATTTTTATTAATTATATTTATTTTATTTTTTTATTTAATTTTATTCAATTTTAATTGTTTATATTTATTTAAATATTTTTATTTATTTTGTTTACTTTTTTTTTATTATTTATTTACTTTTTTTATTTACTTATTTTCATTTATCTTTATCTATTTTAATTAATTTATTTATCTTTAATTACTTTTATTTATATTTATTTATTTTTATTAATTATCTTTATTTATTTATTTATTTACATACTTTTTATTATTTGTTTTTATTTATTTTTATTTTTTACCTATTTTACTTTAATTTAAAATTGTTTGTTTTATTATTATTTATTTTTATTTATTTTTATTTATATTTATTTTTTATCTATTTATTTTTATTTATCTTTTTATTAATTTTATTCGTTTATTTTTAGTAATTTATTTTTTATTTATTTTATATTTATATATGTTATTAATTTTTATCTATATATTATTCATTTTATTTATTTATTTATTTATTTTTTTTTATTTACATTTATTTATTTATTTTTATTATTTTTAATTATTTCATTTATTTTATATTTTTAAATATTTTTTTATTTATTGTATTTCTGTATTATTTCTTTTTATTTAATTATATATTTTTTATTTAGTTTTATTTATTTATTTATATTTATTTATTTTTATTTGTTTTCATTTATTTCTTTTTATTTATTTATTTTTATTTATTCACTTATTTTTATTTATTTGTTTATATACTTTTTATTTATTTATTTTTATTTATTTATTTATATTTATCTATTTTTATTTATTCATTAATTTTATTTATTTATTTTTTATTCAATAGCGTATTAATTCATTTTTTTATCTGTAAGTATTTCTTTATTTATATTTATTTGTTTATTTATTTATTAATTTTTATTAATACTTATTTATTTATTTATTTTTATTTATTTGTTTATCTATATTTTTTTTATTTACTTTTAATCTAGAAGTAACGTAACTGCCTAACTGGAGCTTTCAAATTTTTCGAATTTTTTTTTTATTCATTATAATGTTCAGTAAAGTAACTTAACTACACGTGTTTGGAAGCTGGAAATGTAATTTAAGATTTTAACTTTTTAAAGTTCAGCAATAAGATGAAAGTTTTAAGTTTGTATAGGGTTATTTTTAGCACTTAATTTCACTTTTCTGAGAATTCGTATTATTAGGACGTTAACTTTTTCAGGACAAAAATTGTGGTATGGCATTGCCTTGAGATTTAATACTTGACATATTTTTTTTTTGATTAGATGTAACATGTTATTGCAATAGCCACAATGCCCTCTTAACTTTGTTTTGGAACTTTATGTAACGTAAATTATAGCTTCTAATTTGTTCTTAGTTCAGATTTGTAATTATAAGTTTCTTAACTAGTTAAGATTAGTGCCAAAAATAAAACGAGCAATATAAAATTCATATAATATTCAGACCCCAATTATACTATACAAAGAATTTACTTTAGTCATCTCTTTAACACCAGAGTTTTAATGTTCATTTACTTAGTATTTATAAGTATAAAAAAATCTAAAGTGAAAGCTTCATTTCATCAAAGTTAAAATTAAATACGATCTATAACTTAATTTAAGATGCTCTTGCATTTTTAAGGCGTTTTTCTTCTATTTACAGGATAGGCTTTCTGAAATGGATATTTAAGGCAATGAAAGCACTATTTGGGTTAGCTTTTCATTTTGCCTCATTAGTGTTTGCCAAAGCAACTCGTGAGCAGTATTATATATATATATATATATATATATATATATATATATATATATATATATATATATATATATATATATATATATATATATATATATATATATATATATATATATATATATATATATATACGAAAAAAGGCGGTAGGGTATTTTAAATTCGGTAGTTAGGCCTACGAAAAGTTGGTGTTCGCGAGCACGATTTTAACAACTTCGAAAGAGCACTGCCAGATCATCAGAGAACATAGAGGTGCTCGCGAGCACCAGGTTGGGAGCCCCTGACCTAGAGGATACAAACACCATCCACCACCGACAGAAAGGCTGCAGAAGGAAGCGTAGGGCCACAACAGACCAGCCCCTAATGAGCAAAATGGTAATGAAGAATAGTAAGAGAAGGTGAACGACCCCAAGGCATAGCATGGATTGGCTACAAGAAAGCCTTCGACATGATACCACACTTCTGGCTAATAGGATTCCTGGAAATATATGGGGCAGAGGAAAACACCACTAGCTTCCTAAAAAATACAATGCGCAACCTGAATGCAGTACTTACAAGCTCTGGGATAAGACTAGCAGAGGTTAACATCAGGAGAGGAATCTTTCAAGGTGGCTCACTGTCTCCACTACTGTTCGTAGTAGCCATGATTCCCATGACACAAGTACTGCAGAAGATAGATGCTGGGTACCAACTCAAGAAAGGAGGCAATAGAATTAACCATCTGATGTTCATGGCCGAAGTCAAGCTGTATGGTAAGAGCTTCAAGGAAACAGATACACTAATCCAGACTTTAAGGATTGTGTCTGGGGACATCAGGATGAAGACTGGAATAGAAAAATGCGCCTTTGTCAACATACAAAAAAGGCAAAGTGACAAGGACTGAAGGGATAAAGCTACCCGACCGGAATAGCATCAGGCACATAGATGAGACAGGATACAAATACCAAGGAATAATAAAAGGAGAGAATATACAACACCAAGAGATGAAGGATACGATCAGGCAAGAATATATGCAGAGACTTAAGGCGATATTCAAGTCAAAACTCAACCCGGGAAACATGATGAAAGCCATAAACACATGGGCAGTACCAGTAATCAGATACAGTGCGGGAGTAGCGGAGTGGACAAAGGCTGAACTCCGCAGCATAGACCAGAAAACTAGGAAACACATGACGATATGCAAAGCACTACACCCAAGAGCAAATACAGACAGACTATACATAACTGTAAACCAGTGAAGACGAGCGGCTAAAGAGTGTATGGGAAGGAGGACTGATAAAAGTAGACGAAGACCCACAAATGTACAGAGACAGGAGAATAAACAAAGAACGTAGGAATGACACAACAAACCAATGCACGGATAGTACATGAGGCAGACTAAAGAACTGTCCAGTAACGAAACATGGCAATGGATACAGAGGGGAAGAACTCAAGAAGGAAACAGAAGGAATGCTAACAGCGGCACAAGATCAGGAACTAAGAAGCAGATATGTCCAAAGAACAAGATATGGAAATGACATCTCACCCACATGCAAGTGCAATATGAAAGAGAAGACTATTAACCACATAGTAAGCGGATGTCCGGCACTTGCACAGAACCAGTACAAAAAAGTCATGATTCAGTAGCGAAAGCCCTCCACTGGAGCCTATGCAAGAAACGCCAGCTAGCTTGCAGTAATAAGTGGTGTGAACACAAACCTGAGGGAGTGATAGAAAACGACCAGGCAAAGATCCTGTGGGACCTTGGTGTCAAAACTGGCAGGGTAATACCTGTCAATAGATCAGACCTAACGCTGATTGAGAAAATCAAAAGAAAGTATCACTCATTGATGTCGCAGTACCATGGAACACCTGAGTAGACGAGAAAGAAAGAGGAAAAAGAACCGATAAGTATCAAGACCTGAAAATAGAAATAAAAAGGATATGGGATATGCCAGTAGAAACTGTACACATAGGCACGGTCCCATGAATCATGAAAAGGAACCTGGAAAACTAGATGCCGAGGTAGCTCCAGGACTTCATGTAGAAGTGAGTGCTGTTAGAAACAGCGCAAATACTAAGAAAACTGATGGACTTCTAAGGAAGCAGGATGCAACCCGGAACCCCACACTATAAATACCACCCTGTCGAGTAGGATGACTGAGATAAAGAAAATGA
>NC_089786.1:42653475-42665975 GCF_040412425.1 Macrobrachium rosenbergii | reverse complement strand
AGTTATTGTGTGGGCTGACACTTCTTTTCAAGGGGGCAAAGTAGCTGTCGTGTTTGTTGTAAAGGTCTGTCAACAACATTAGAAAATCATACAAATAGAAACTAATGCATTCTGTATTAAATAATTGTTTTTTCCATAAAAAAAATTGTCAAATCCTGCAAAGATTATTTCCAGGCTCTTTTCTCGAGGACGTAGTACTCACAGTTCCTCTCTCACACCCATAAGAAACTTTATTTAGATGCTTGAGTACAACTTTATTTCGTCCCAAATTTATATTACTTTTGTTGTATATCAAAAACATATTTCCTGCTACATTTGCGCCTCTCTCAATCACCTTCATTCATTTTGGACCTCTAATGCTAAAATTCTTTAATATTCTTTTCTGACTGAAATTCCTGCTTTCTTTAGGCCTATGAAAATTCAAAGTTTATAATTGGTCTTCACGGGAAGTAGGTCTTTCCCGAAACCCTTTTCATTTATAGGAGTATAAGAGTCCACCTGAACAGGAAAAACTCTTGTGTTATTGCCGGTCGGGGGCCCTGAGGCTGTCAGCCAGAACTCCCCGCGACTAGACACCTGACAGAGGGACGTTACAGTGGATTTCCATCATTTTGTTCTCTGGATTGAGGGTCGGGTCCTGGTAGGAGTCACAGCCGACTTGTACCTCAGGGACTTTTTGCTTGTTGTCCATAAGTTTTCCTGTTTAGTCATTTATTAGCCTTGTACATGCAAACTTAAATGTATTCAGTTAGAGTTCCTGTCTCTGGTTAGGCGGCTAATAAGAGCTAGAATTATAAGCGGTTACGTGAAATAAGAAAGGTTCTTGCTGGTAATCACTGAATTTTATTTTATTATTATTATTATTATTTTTTTTGCAAATGTCTGGAACATCATGGATAAAAATAAAAGACTTATACGACAACATCAAAGCTAAATAATTTCTTCAGATTAAAGCTCGTTCTCTAATGTCTTCGAAAATTAGTTTCATCCTTAAATCAAATTTTTGGATAGCTATTCTCAGTACGATTCTCACTCTAAAGATTGGCTCCCAAACGTTAAGAAAATGAACACCGCCTTCCATTACAGAAGTAAAGGAAAATATTATCTTTTATATTAAACGAAATTCTAAGGTATTTCAATGAATTTCAGTGAGTTGCTGTCGTTAGAATCCTTATACATACATACATAGAGAGAGAGAGAGAGAGAGAGAGAGAGAGAGAGAGAGAGAGAGAGAGAGAGAGAGAGAGAGAGTGAGCGAGCTCTACTAGGCATTATAAGAGATTTCTAAACCCACATCGCTTCCCTCGAATTTTGTCATTCCGGTTTTGGTCTCCCCTCGGATGTCTTACCTTAGGGAAAACGCCTTCAGCCAATCTCTCTCTCTCTCTCTCTCTCTCTCTCTCTCTCTGTCTCTCTCTTCCTGTCTTCTCTGGGTCTTTTTTCCCATCTCTGTTTCAATCTGTCAGTCTGTGTTTTTTTTTTTATAAGTAGGCACTAACTGAAATGTAATTTTCCAGTCTCATTACACACTGAACATTAAGTGAATTAATGCAACATTTTGTAAACTTCCATTGCATCAACGACAGTTGTGATAATAACTTCAATGACAACAATGTTTATACTATTTCTAATCCAACTAATGAAGTTTCATATACTACGTTATTCTGTTTGTGTATGTGTACAACAATTACACTCTGTGTCAAGTTTAACATCCTCCTTGTAAATTTCCACGAATCTCCTTATGTGCATATCAAAATAAACAAGTAAAAAATGCGCCGAACTGTCTTTTATGTACTCGAGTTTTCTGTACAGCGTATAACGCTGTAGAAAACTATCAGCTACGACCGGTAGCGCTTCAGTTGCTCCCAGATGCGGTAGAGTAAGGGTGCTTTGCACCCCCTGAAAGCGCTGCCAGACGCCCGATCCATGGCTAAATTTAACCTTAAATATAATAAAACTACTGAGATTAGAGGTTGGAATTTGGTAGGTTTGATGATTGGAAGGTGGACGATCAACGTAACAATTTGCAGCCCGCTAGCTTTAGTGGTTTTTAAGATATGAGGGCGGAAAGAAAAAGTGCGGACGGACAGACAAAACCGGCACAATAGTTTTCTTTTACAGAAAACTAAAACCAGCTCCTCGGGTAATGTGTCACCATTAAGCTTCAGAAATCCATCAACTATGCAAAACTAATCGTCGACCGAGTCTTGCGGATTATTACTGCCTCTTCTTCTTCTTCTTCTTCTTCTTCTTCTTCTTCTTCTTCTTCTTCTTCTTCTTCTTCTTCTTCTTCTTCTTCTTCTGTTACTAATAATAAAGCTTATTTTAGGGTTACTGTGGTTTCATTTTAAATGAAATGACTGAAAAAATTCCGGTCCATTTGTAAGTGAAATGGATAATTTTAGGCTGCTCTTCGAAAGCTGTCGAGAAAAACTCCGGGATTTCTACTCTTCCTTCATAATAAAATGTATTTTTGTCAGTGACTCACATGCTGTATATTATAATTTTGTAAAGGACTTCCTGAAAACTATTTTCTTTTACCGAATAGCTGATAACCATTTATAAGTATATGTTTATCCATGGCAACCGAAAAAATAGAGGTCTTAATATACCAGACACTTGTTAGACTGATCTTTGACCACAAGAAGAATATCGTACCGTTTCTTCGGACTTGTTTTTCAGTGTTCCAGGAATATGGGGGTGTTCATCTTGGAGTCTTTTATTAGGACGACATAACCAAACATTTTCACTTTATTTTGTTTATTCTGGAATTAATGTCCAGTGTCATTATTATTATTATTATTATTATTATTATTATTATTATTATTATTATTATTATTATTATTATTATTATTATTATTATTATTATTATAAGGAGTAAAACCGTACTGTAATTATTGACTGACAACTTTAGAAACTTCTTTCAAGTTAACAGAGTGAAATTAGTAAATGTTAAAATCTGACAGTTTCTATACATAAAGTAATACAGGTTATAATGATTTAAGAGTGAATATGTGAGCGTGTTAAATAAATAAGACGTCAAGGTCATTTACTATTTTGTAGAAATGATAAGTGTAATTCACAAGAAACTTTTTTCACATAAATCTTGTTAATAATGAGTTTTCATAAACAATGTAATGTGCCGCATAAGAGTTAAGAAGTTTCGGCTCTTCATTTCATACAGTGACTGAAGAGGAACCACTGAGACACTCAATCGAACGCAAGGCTTATTATTCATATTGCGAAACCAAAATGAATTCCACTGTACTGAAATATCACTCTTTTTGTATTCTCTTTATTTACTCTTAGGGTCAAAAAGAAGTATTTCCGTAAACATGAAAAACATGCATGCAAACACTACTAAATGTCAGAAAAGTATGCAAAACTGGTTAATGGTTACATATTTATGTGGTATTCAGACGGATTTAATAACTTTCACTGTGACCTCATGCATTCTAAAACATGATAGGATGAAAAGATTGTATTTACAGAAAGCATCCAAAGATGTGATGCTTTATGCCGTTTTTAACAATCTTTACAGGGTAGCAAAAAATGAAATTCCTCATGCAAGGGATATGTAATTTTTTCACCATCAAAATTTCACAGTGTTATTATTCTCTCATATGAATCTGAAGTTCAAATCTTTCGTTTTGTCGCCTTGAAGCTTTAAACTCACTCAGTCTGCGTACACATGCAACTCTCTCTCTCTCTCTCTCTCTCTCTCTCTCTCTCTCTTTATATAGTATATAATATTCTTGTATATAAAAGTGAATGTTTGTATGTTTGTCCATATGTTTGTGCGCTATAGAAATCCGCACCGTTTGACTGACCTAGACAGAATTTGGCACGTGGCCGTCATTTGACCTAACTCCGGATTCAATGGTTACAACATTGTGATGGCATGGGGAAGACGGGATCTCTTTGTGGTCTGATATTGAGGATATATTATCATGTGAATAACCCATTCGGTTATATATTATAACTATAATAATGCCTAGGATGGCCGGTGCTTCTTTTGTTTTGCAACATGTATATAAATTATAATTCATTAAATCATTGTTTTTCTTATAAATAATGAAGACCTTTCAATTTTGGGACTACTCTCCAGAGGGAAGAATGTGGAAAGTGTATATATATATATATATATATATATATATATATATATATATATATATATATATATATATATATATATATATATATATATATATATATATATATATATATATATATATATATATATATATATATATATATATATATATATATATACATACATAAAATATATGTATATATATAGAAAAGGCAAAAAGCCTATGGCTCTGCAATAAAATAGACTTACGTGACATGTTTCAGCTCTTTTTGTTTCTAGCTTGTTTTTGTCTCTACTTGTATCAAGAGTTTTCCTCTGAAAGCTCGAGGGCACCAGAAGTTTAAAATCTGCCCCAAACGAAACTGTAATTCTGAAAGACTTAAGATTAAACCTTGCATTATTTTTGCAGCTATAATGTAAACCTTCGCCCTCTTCCATGTCCTGTAGAGTACCTGGGATTTATAGTCCCGAGTGTGCTCTCCTGTTGCAGTTCCCTTAGTTTTAATTCTATTTGTTATTCTCTTTTTAGCATTTTCCTTAATTTATTTATTGTTTTATTTATTTTTTGGAAGGGTCTGGGGTGTGTGGGTGGGCTGGACAATCGCATAACAGAAAAGGAGCTGATTTTTCTTTTATGAAAAAGGACAAAGTAAATCTTTCCTGTGTTTATTGTCAATATCTGCGTTCACTTTTTAAATCCACTATTACTTTCCTCACCAGTAACCGTTTTTTTTTTTTATTAATGTTATTATCTTTTTATGACTTTGATTCATGTTCATAAAGATTTTCCCTTTCCAGGTTACTTCGCTTGAATAACAACAACAACAACAACAACAACAATAACAACAATAATAATAATAATAATAATAATAATAATAATAATAATAATAATAATAATAATAATAATAATAATAATAACGCCCTTAAGGCAGGGGAGTTGCCGTAATTCTCAATGGTATGTGTGCAATAATTATGCTTGTAATAGTATTACTGTTATTATTACAAAATTATCGGTTCCTGACATAACAGTATGGCACTAGAATGACTAATAATAATAATAATAATAATAATAATAATAATAATAATAATAATAATAATAATAAATAGGAATGTAATTCGGTTTCACGAGAGGATTAATAAGCATAGATAATAACTTTTTGGTCATCTTGCCTTAATCTGGGCAGCTGTAACAAACACTCGATTCCAGGGCATATCTGTCCCCCACTGGGAAGATTAAACCTGATTGAGTTTCTTGATTTATTAAAAAGGGAGAGGAAAGGTATGTTGGCCTTTGTTAATTTTGCGGTGGCTGAAGGGGTCCGTTGACTGATTGCCACTGAAGTAGAAGAAATTTTTTATTTTTTTATTAACAAATGATCACCTTTTTTCTATTTTAAATATTTATTGATATTTATATATAATACAGCATTTTATACGCTCTGGTATTTTGCAATGTATAAACGTATTATTCACCGAATTTTTACTCTTGTAATATTTTGTATTTAAAAGTATTTTTAGTATGACAAGGCACCATACATTAGATATGTAATATGATAATCTCCCATGGAAAAGAAGGTAGTGCTGTCAGTGTACCTCACGCGGTACACTGTAGGCATTACCTGAGCTTCGCTGCTTCGTCCTTTCCCTAGCTGCAACCCCTTTCGTTCCTTTTACTATAGTTCCGCTCATATTCTCCTTCGTTCCTCTTACTTCCGTCCTCTCCTAACAATTGTTTCAACATTATTTTCAGCAGTGAATGACCTCATAGGTCCCAGCGCTTGGCTTATGGCCTAAATTTTATATTCCAGTTCCAGTTCAGTGGAATATAGTTCGATATTATAATTGTTTCTCGATAGCCATGAGATCACAATTTTAATTTGAAATAATGAATTTATGTGTTATGAATATGATAAATACATGATATGAAATTGCTCAGAGTATATATTGTCATCGTCTCTGAGGTGCCAACATTATGTACTGTATAATATGATAAAGCTTTCATAATTTCAGTTTGAGTTATTTCAGGTACTGTTATATGACGACAAATCAGGCTATAAATCAGGCTATTTACCCTTCCGAAGTTCAGGCCAAGGCACCTTCGTATTACAAATTTGACTAGGGTCATTCGTGAGCGAGGTTCCCACCTGGCTGGATGACGGCAAATCTAAACATGGGTTTTGTTACCCGTAAACTGTCGTTATTATACAGGAAAATATGAAGACAAAATTAGGTTTCATAAGGTAGGATTTGGAGCTAAATTATGGTAAATTACGTTAAGGAACACGCTTGATTAGTGCAAATATAATTAGTGGGAAAACTGTAATCCCATTTGAATTACACGGTAATCCCATTTACCAAATGAAATCACAACCACTGAAAAATCCCCTTCGATCTCATCTAGTGGCAGAAATGAATAATGAATGACATGTCAGATAATCAAATTTATCCAGTACTCACAGAGTCCCCATGTTGCTGCACCTTCATTTTACGTTCATTACGCCGTCCACTTGACGTGATGACGCTCCTCCAAATGAACGAGTCACTGGAAGGAGGGAGGAAGTTGTCTGGGTATTTCCCCAGGGACCGCGATGCCTTCAGGTTATTACTACTCAGAAGCTTTTTGCTGATGAATTTGAAAGGAAACTCTTAACTTTGATGATACAGTGATACACTCTTAACCGGTTTGAGGCCCGGATTAATGAGGAGATCTTAGTGTGGTGTTAACGCTTCTGTCCTCTCTCTCTCTCTCTCTCTCTCTCTCTCTCTCTCTCTTCTCTCTCTCTCTCTATATATATATATATATATATATATATATATATATATATATATATATATATATATATATATATATATATATATATATATATGTGTGTGTGTGTGTGTGTGTGTGTGTGTGTGTGTGTGTGTGTGTGTGATAGAATTACCTTTTAAGGTAGCAATGGACGAGTGGAATATGGGTTCACTTCTAAATCTTACATGGAGTTCTCTCTCAGGAACACAAGGTCGCTTTCACTTCGGAGTGGTAGGCAAATAAAGAATAAATTTGTTCCGTTCTTTTATGTCCACTTGAGGTTTTACACTTTCCACCCAAGATAGCTGCTGCGGAGCCTTGGTTTTGTTAAAGTCTTTCGGTTACGAGAGTTTTCCTCAGTTTTGAGAGAGAACGACACTATAACTTTCACCCCGGGTCTCTCTCTTTTAAGCACGATAAGAAGTACCTGGCATTACAAACATGTCATACTCCGAGTGAATACACAGTTTCATCATTCAGTATACATAGTCTTGCTTCATCCTGGTGTATTCATCACATATAAATCGCTGCGATTGACTAAGCGTTTCTCAGGTCTCTGCCATTAGCTAACTGTACACTCACCGCAAGATCGCTCTCTTTCCCAGGACCCATTTTACAGTCGAAAGTCAATAATCGTCAGCATCTCTCTAATTTACGGAAGTGTCGTTCAAATGATAATCACTGCCAAGTGATCGAAAAACATGCATACTCGATACCCAGGATCTCGGTTACACACACACAAACACACACATATACAATATATATATATATATATATATATATATATATATATATATATATATATATATATATATATATATATATATATATATATATATATATATATATATATATATATATATATATATATATATATATATATATATATATATATATACATACATACATACATACATACATACATACATACATACATACATACATACATACATACATACATACATACATACATAAATGATACTAAAAAGTCATTGCTAAAATGAATTTCAGTCTAAAAAGCAATAAAAACGATTCCAACTTAGCTACGAATGTGAGGCTGGTTACACGAATAAATATGTTTTAAACCTTTCGAAAAATAACGAAAACATTGTGCAAACAGTCTAAATGTTAGACACCTTCAGTGTTTTATAAAATTTTTCGTTACAACAAAAAAAGTCAAAATAAGTCAAAACGACCGTAATCATGAGAAGACACATTCCCCTCCATTTGTATTAGCCTCTATTCAATACATCTGAGGAAACAAAGGGAAAAACACAAATTTTAAAAACAGGCAAAGAGAAAAATAAATGTGGGATGTTTTCCCACATTACCAACCCCAAAAGAAATGCACAAAATTAAACATGGTAAAATTGAACACCAATAAGATCAAAGAGACGTAGCAGATCAAAATAAATAAATAAGTCAGTACATGTTAAACAAAGTTAATTGAACCTATTCAGGTTTTCTTGAAAATAAAGTTCCAGCTCACCTCACAGTCCTCCAATCAACGGATCTTTTCGCAAAGAAATCAAGACCCACAGTGTTTAGCCTGTTTTAAAAATGGAGCATTCACACCTTGCATGGCACGCCCACGAACGAACGAACGCTCCAGCCAGAACTTGACAACTTCCGGTGGCATAACCAGCGCATCGTCCAGGGTACGCCGCCCTTGTCTCCATGAGAAGCAATATTGACGGTAGGCCCTTTGTCAGTACCGACTCGCATGAAATATCATATATAGTCTAACCGAACATATATATATATATATATATATATATATATATATATATATATATATATATATATATATATATATATATATATGTGTGTGTGTGTGTGTGTGTGTGTGTGTATATGCTTAAAAATCACAGTACAGTAGATGCACGTGACTTCAGCGTATAAGCGAACTCCTGGCTGTTATTTTCTGAGGGATTCTTATATATATGTATATATATATATATATATATATATATATATATATATATATATATATATATATATATATATATATATATATATATATATATATATATATATATATATATATATATATATATATATGTGTGTGTGTGTGTGTGTGTGTGTGTGTGTGTGTGTGTGTGTGACCATAATCATTATTGTTATTGTTCGGATGTAGATGATGATAAAAATAATATAATTAAGGGTGAATGTACGATGGTAAAAAATTCAACTGATATGAACAGAGCAAGCACAGAATCTTAAGAATTGCAAAGTAATTTGGAAAAGTAACGGAGAAGTAATAAAAAATTACATTATAATTTCCAATTGATTATCAATACTTATTTCTGAACTTTAGTTTTTTAATTGCTGATTACTGATTTACTCTGTGAATAGACAGTAGAGAGTAAAATAGTTTTCAAAAAGACTTCTGGTTTCAGACAGGAATTGAGCTGCTCAAGGTTTCATCATACTCATCAGAAGAGTTACTCTTCTGTTTGAATATCAATACTAAATCATTCTTAATAACCTATGTTGTTATTGTTATTTTTATTCAGCATGGGTACATATTCTTATTGATCAGAACAAAGGCATATGAAATGCCTAAGAGAGCCTCAGAAGAATAGAATATACATGAAACTAATGAAAAAAATCGATATTAAAGTCAAGGAAAACAATATACAGATAAAAATGTATCAATAAGTTAACATAAAAAACTTTTACATTCGTAAGCAGTATTTAAGAAAATTAATGTTGAATAGAAAAGACTGTGGCGCTGTCATTTTAATTTAGCAGGATAGAATCCATAGCACTGCTATTTGATATCATTCTGTTTCTAAGACAAAGAGCTCTTTTTCTTTATTAAGAGAGACCCTTTTTTTTCAGGTCTATTTCCCAAAAACAATTTACATCCTTTGAATTTCAAACGACTTTCATATCTTCCCTGAAACTTCTGAATTACATTTATTTTGACGCACTGTCTACAAGAAAAGTTCATTTGCAAAACATATTTTAACCCCGTTATCACAAAAACGAAACGAGATCTGTTGTCTTTAGGTGATTCATATGATGTGAGAAATGAGCAGAAATAACAATATTTCTTACTTTTATATCTTAACCCTTTACTCGCCAAGTGGCCCGGTCATATTCCACCCCAGACATATTCCCCTGCCCGCCAGGACTTTTTTCCCCTGACATATTCCCTTCGGACATTTTCCCCCGGACATTTTCCCATCTGGACATTTTCCCTAGTATACAGCAAGTTACTCAATTAGCCCAGTGATAGTTTAAGTGATTGGGATGCTAGTTCTGACAATTCTGTTGATAGTCTCGTTATCACAGTGTACAGCCTGCACACGACATGGCTAAGAACAGCCCACAATGTTGTGGGGGTTTGTTTACGTATACGTAAGAGGTAGCCTAGGCCAATCATGTCCGAACGTATGTTTAACCCCTAAGTTCAGAGTAAACAGTTGAACATGCATGTACATATATATGTATGTGTACAGACTTCTTTTGAGTAACTAACCTTTTACAGTAATTCAAAGTAGAGAGAACACAAATGAAAATGTATAAATTCTTCTTTTCAGCTCAAAATCCTCATTATAAATTTCTTCGTGATGCTCAAGAAACTGCATCAAATTCCAAAAGCAATGACATCAACATTGTTATTTTGCCTCCATCAGCTGGTGATCAAGTTATTGACAGTGATGAAGAAAATGATAATGATATTCTTGGAAAGGGCTATACGCTAGAGGAAGTTAGTGGAGAAATTGAGATGAATATAGAAAATGAAAATAGTGATAATGAAGAGGAGCAGTTTACTGATAAGCCATGCAGAGACAGAAAATAGAGGAAAAAGGAAGAAATATCATTTGGAACTCATTCCCTACCACCACCAACTGCTGGAGAACCCCATGCTGGTAAGGATATTTATGACATTTTCCAGTTATTCTTTACTGATGAAACGGTTGAGCATACACCAGAACAGACAAACTTATATGCAGTAAGGGATAAAAACTGTTCAAACTTCCATGTAGATGAGGAAGAAATAGGGAAGTTTTTGGGGCTGTTACTTATCAGTGGATATCACAGTGTACCATCTGAAAATGATTACTGGTCAACAAGTGAAGACCTTGAAATTCCAATATTTCCCAAAAAGATGAGTAGAGACAGGTTTCTGTCAATCAAAAGATATTTTCATGTTGCTGATAACAGTAACTTAGCTCAGTCCAAGGTTGCAAAAGTTTTACCTTTACTCGAAATGCTCAAAAAGAGGTGTCAGGCTAATGGTATTTTTCATGAATATCTTAGTTTAGATGAATCTATGATTCTCTATCATGGCCATCACAGTGCAGAACAGTTTCTGAAAAACAAGCCTGTGAGGTTTGGCTATAAAATGTGGATGCTGTGCAGTGCAGATGGGTATCCTTAAAATTTTGAAATATTCTGTGGTAAAGAAGAAAAGAGAGCCTTGCCTCTTGGAACCCATGTTGTTATGAATATGTTGCAGCCAGTGGCTAATACAGATAAACATGTTGTATTTTTTTTTTTAATTTCTTCACTAGTTATGATCTACTGAGTGAGTTAGCGCATGAAAATATTCGTGCATGTGGGAAAGTTCATGGAAACCGTGCGCGAAAATGTCCTCTCACTTCCAGGAAAGAAATGGGGGAAAAAAAAAGGTAAGGGGTGCCTTTGATTATAGGTCAGATGGAACAATATTATGTACAAGATGGAACGACAACAATATCGTCAATGTTACAAGTAACTATTTTGGTGTTAACCTGTTACAGAAATATGAAAGAAATGTAAAAAAGTTGGAAAAGCATACATTAGTCAGCCATATCTCATCAGTATGTATAACAAAGGAATGGGTGGGGTTGATGTCTGTGACAGAATGCTTACGTCTTACAGACCTAAGTTGCGTTCAAAGAAGTGGTGGTGGAATATATTTTCACATATCTTGAATTTGTTCTGTTGTTGCAGCTTTTAAATTCTATAGGTGTATAAATCGTACCACACAGGTTCAGCATAAGGTTTTTAGGAGAGAAGAAACTCGGACACTAATCAAAATCCAAAAAGGAAGAAAGAGGAAAGAAGGTCCTTCAGCACCACCTCCAGAGGCCATCAGATATGATAATGTTAACCATATTCTAGAATCTACTACACAGGGTAGATGATGTGTTTGTCAGAAAAACACAAGACTGCAATGTATCAAGTGTGGAAAAAGACCACACAGACTATGTAGCAATATATACCACAAGAAATGAGAAATATGAGGAACCTTCAGCTATTTATTTGTAAAATACTGATTTTTCATCAGTAATATTTAGAAGAAATATTGAAGACATAGACATTTTCATTTCAATATTTGACAGTTGTTGATCGTGTATCTTTCTCATAAAAGATAGACTACAATTTTATTACAAATCAGTATTTTGTACAATTTAGTTACCCTTGTTTCAATAATAAAGACTTCAATACAAAATATGGGAGTTTTTTTATTTTGCTTAAAAGTATGCCAACGTTCCCATTTTGGGAACACAGTAGATTTTAATGACAACTTAATTCTCCGACAAAATATGACACATTCTGTCCATAAGCCATAAGCACATGAAAACCAGCTTAACTCTTGAAAATAGTGTTCTTAAAATG
>NC_089786.1:42650761-42652975 GCF_040412425.1 Macrobrachium rosenbergii | reverse complement strand
TTTAAGAACACTATTTTCAAGAGTTAAGCTGGTTTTCATGTGCTTATGGCTTATGGACAGAATGTGTCATATTTTGTCGGAGAATTAAGTTGTCATTAAAATCTATTGTGTTCCCAAAATGGGAACGTTGGCATACTTGAGGTTAAGCTTTTAAGCAAAATAAAAAAACTCCCATATTTTGTATTGAAGTCTTTATTATTGAAACATGGGTAACTAAATTGTACAAAATACTGATTTGTAATGAAATTATAGTCTATCTTTTATGAGGAAGATACACGATCAACAACTGTCAAATATTAAAATAAAAATGGCTATGTCTTCAATATTTCTTCTAAATATTCCTGATGAAAATTCAGTATTTTACAAATAAATAGCTGAAGGTTCCTCATATTTCTCATTTCTTGTGGTATATATTGCTACATAGTCTCTGTGGTCTTTTTCCACACTTGATACATTGCAGTCTTGTGTTTTTCTGACAAACACAACATCTACCCTGTGTAGTAGATTCTAGAATATGGTTAACATTATCATGTCTGATGGCCTCTGGAGGTGGTGCTGAAGGACCTTCTTTCCTCTTTCTTCCTTTTTGGATTTTGATTAGTGTCCGAGTTTCTTCTCTCCTAAAAACCTTATGCTGAACCTCTGTGGTACGATTTATACACCTATAGAATTTAAAAGCTGCAACAACAGAACAAATTCAAGATATGTGAAAATATATTCCACCATCACTTCTTTGAACGCAACTTAGGTCTGTAAGACGTAAGCATTCTGTCACAGACATCAACCCCACCCATTCCTTTGTTATGCATACTGATGAGATATGGCTGACTAATGTATGCTTTTCCAACTTTTTTACATTTCTTTCATATTTCTGTAACAGGTTAACACCAAAATAGTTACTTGCAACATTGACGATATTGTTGTCGTTCCACCTTGTACATAATATTGTTCCATCTGACCTATAATCAAAGGCACCCCTTACCTTTTTTTTTCCCCCATTTCTTTCCTGGAAGTGAGAGGACATTTTCGCGCACGGTTTCCATGAACTTTCCCACATGCACGAATATTTTCATGCGCTAACTCACTCAGTAGATCATAACTAGTGAAGAAATTATAAAAAAAAAATACAACATGTTTATCTGTATTAGCCACTGGCTGAAACATATTCATAACAACATGGGTTCCAAGAGGCAAGGCTCTCTTTTCCTCTTTACCACAGTATACTTCAAAATTTTAAGGATGCCCATCTGCACTGCACATCATCCACATTTTATAGCCAAACCTCACAGGCTTGTTTTTCAGAAACTGTTCTGCACTGTGATGGCCATGATAGAGAATCATAGATTCATCTAAACTAAGATATTCATGAAAAGTACCATTAGCCTGACACCTCTTTTGAGCATTTCTGAGTAAAGGTAAAACTTTTGCAACCTTGACTGAGCTAAGTTACTGTTATCAGCAACATGAAAATATCTTTTGATTGACAGAAACCTGTCTCTACTCATCGTTTTGGGAAATATTGGAATTTCAAGGTCTTCACTTGTTGACCAGTAATCATTTTCATATGGTACACTGTGATATCCACTGATAAGTACCAGCCCCAAAAACTTCACTATTTCTTCCTCATCTACATGGATGTTTGAACAGTTTTTATCCCTTACTGCATATAAGTTTGTCTGTTCTGTTGCATGCTCAACCGTTTCATCAGTAAAGAATAACTGGAAAATGTCATAAATATCCTTACCAGCATGGGGTTCTCCAGCAGTTGGTGGTGGTAGGGAATGAGTTCCAAATGATATTTCTTCCTTTTTCCTCTATTTTTCTGTCTCTGCATGGCTTATCAGTAAACTGCTCCTCTTCATTATCACTATTTTCATTTTCTATATTCATCTCAATTTCTCCACTAACTTCCTCTAGCGTATAGCCCTTTCCAAGAATATCATTATCATTTTCTTCATCACTGTCAATAACTTGATCACCAGCTGATGGAGGCAAAATAACAATGTTGATGTCATTGCTTTTGGAATTTGATGCAGCTTCTTGAGCATCACGAAGAAATTTATAATGAGGATTTTGAGCTGAAAAGAAGAATTTATACATTGCCATTTGTGTTCTCTCTACTTTGAATTACTGTAAAAGGTTAGTTACTCAAAAGAAGTCTGTACACATACATATATATGTACATGCATGTTCAACTGTTTACTCTGAACTTAG
>NC_089786.1:42623261-42645761 GCF_040412425.1 Macrobrachium rosenbergii | reverse complement strand
AATATCAATAAATATTTAAAATAGAAAAAAGGTGATCATTTGTTAATAAAAAAATAAAAAATTTCTTCTACTTCAGTGGCAATCAGTCAACGGACCCCTTCAGCCACCGCAAAATTAACAAAGGCCAACATACCTTTCCTCTCCCTTTTTAATAAATCAAGAAACTCAATCAGGTTTAATCTTCCCAGTGGGGGACAGATATGCCCTGGAATCGAGTGTTTGTTACAGCTGCCCAGATTAAGGCAAGATGACCAAAAAGTTATTATCTATGCTTATTAATCCTCTCGTGAAACCGAATTACATTTTATTATTATTATTATTATTATTATTATTATTATTATTATTATTATTATTATTATTATTATTATTATTATTATTATTATTATTATTAGTCATTCTAGTGCCATACTGTTATGTCAGGAACCGATAATTTTGTAATAATAACAGTAATACTATTACAAGCATAATTATTGCACACATACCATTGAGAATTACGGCAACTCCCTGCCTTAAGGGCGTTGTTATTATTATTATTATTATTATTATTATTATTATTATTATTATTATTATTATTATTATTATTATTATTGTTGTTGTTGTTGTTGTTGTTGTTGTTGTTGTTATTCAAGCGAAGTAACCTGGAAAGGGAAAATCTTTATGAACATGAATCAAAAAGTCATAAAAAGATAATAACATTAATAAAAAAAAAAACGGTTACTGGTGAGGAAAGTAATAGTGGATTTAAAAAGTGAACGCAGATATTGACAATAAACACAGGAAAGATTTACTTTGTCCTTTTTCATAAAAGAAAAATCAGCTCCTTTTCTGTTATGCGATTGTCCAGCCCACCCACACACCCCAGACCCTTCCAAAAAATAAATAAAACAATAAATAAATTAAGGAAAATGCCAAAGAGAATAACAAATAGAATTAAAACTAAGGGAACTGCAACAGGAGAGCACACTCGGGACTATAAATCCCAGGTACTCTACAGGACATGGAAGAGGGCGAAGGTTTACATTATAGCTGCAAAAATAATGCAAGGTTTAATCTTAAGTCTTTCAGAATTACAGTTTCGTTTGGGGCAGATTTTAAACTTCTGGTGCCCTCGAGCTTTCAGAGGAAAAACTCTTGATACAAGTAGAGACAAAAAGAGCTGAAACATGTCACGTAAGTCTATTTTATTGCAGAGCCATAGGCTTTTTTTGCCTTTTCTGTGCTTTTTATGTACACACACACACACACACACACACACACACACACACACACACACACACACACACACATATATATATATATATATATATATATATATATATATATATATATATATGTGTGTGTGTGTGTGTGTGTGTATATATATATATATATATATATATATATATATATATATATATATATATATATATATATGTATGTATATACATATATATACATCATTATATTGTATGTATATATATATATATATATATATATATATATATATATATATATATATATATATATATATATATATATATATATATATATATATATATATATATATATATATATATATATATATATATATATATATATATATATATATATATATATACACTTTTCCACATTCTTCCCTCTGGAGAGTAGTCCCAAAATTGAAAGGTCGTCATTATTTATAAGAAAAACAATGATTTAATGAATTATAATTTATATACATGTTGCAAAACAAAAGAAGCACCGGCCATCCTAGGCATTATTATAGTTATAATATATAACCGAATGGGTTATTCACATGATAATATATCCTCAATATCAGACCACAAAAGAGATCCCGTCTTCCCCATGCCATCACAATGTTGTAACCATTGAATCCGGAGTTGGGTCAAATGACGGCCACGTGCCAAATTCTGTCTAGGTCAGTCAAACGGTGCGGATTTCTATAGCGCACAAACATATGGACAAACATACAAACATTCACTTTTATATACAAGAATATTATATACTATATAAAGAGAGAGAGAGAGAGAGAGAGAGAGAGAGAGAGAGAGAGAGAGAGAGAGAGAGAGAGAGAGAGAGAGAGAGAGAGTTGCATGTGTACGCAGACTGAGTGAGTTTAAAGCTTCAAGGCGACAAAACGAAAGATTTGAACTTCAGATTCATATGAGAGAATAATAACACTGTGAAATTTTGATGGTGAAAAAATTACATATCCCTTGCATGAGGAATTTCATTTTTTGCTACCCTGTAAAGATTGTTAAAAACGGCATAAAGCATCACATCTTTGGATGCTTTCTGTAAATACAATCTTTTCATCCTATCATGTTTTAGAATGCATGAGGTCACAGTGAAAGTTATTAAATCCGTCTGAATACCACATAAATATGTAACCATTAACCAGTTTTGCATACTTTTCTGACATTTAGTAGTGTTTGCATGCATGTTTTTCATGTTTACGGAAATACTTCTTTTTGACCCTAAGAGTAAATAAAAGAGAATACAAAAAGAGTGATATTTCAGTACAGTGGAATTCATTTTGGTTTCGCAATATGAATAATAAGCCTTGCGTTCGATTGAGTGTCTCAGTGGTTCCTCTTCAGTCACTGTATGAAATGAAGAGCCGAAACTTCTTAACTCTTATGCGGCACATTACATTGTTTATGAAAACTCATTATTAACAAGATTTATGTGAAAAAGTTTCTTGTGAATTACACTTATCATTTCTACAAAATAGTAAATGACCTTGACGTCTTATTTATTTAACACGCTCACATATTCACTCTTAAATCATTATAACCTGTATTACTTTATGTATAGAAACTGTCAGATTTTAACATTTACTAATTTCACTCTGTTAACTTGAAAGAAGTTTCTAAAGTTGTCAGTCAATAATTACAGTACGGTTTTACTCCTTATAATAATAATAATAATAATAATAATAATAATAATAATAATAATAATAATAATAATAATAATAATGACACTGCACATTAATTCCAGAATAAACAAAATAAAGTGAAAATGTTTGGTTATGTCGTCCTAATAAAAGACTCCAAGATGAACACCCCCATATTCCTGGAACACTGAAAAACAAGTCCGAAGAAACGGTACGATATTCTTCTTGTGGTCAAAGATCAGTCTAACAAGTGTCTGGTATATTAAGACCTCTATTTTTTCGGTTGCCATGGATAAACATATACTTATAAATGGTTATCAGCTATTCGGTAAAAGAAAATAGTTTTCAGGAAGTCCTTTACAAAATTATAATATACAGCATGTGAGTCACTGACAAAAATACATTTTATTATGAAGGAAGAGTAGAAATCTCGGAGTTTTTCTCGACAGCTTTCGAAGAGCAGCCTAAAATTATCCATTTCACTTACAAATGGACCGGAATTTTTTCAGTCATTTCATTTAAAATGAAACCACAGTAACCCTAAAATAAGCTTTATTATTAGTAACAGAAGAAGAAGAAGAAGAAGAAGAAGAAGAAGAAGAAGAAGAAGAAGAAGAAGAAGAAGAGGCAGTAATAATCCGCAAGACTCGGTCGACGATTAGTTTTGCATAGTTGATGGATTTCTGAAGCTTAATGGTGACACATTACCCGAGGAGCTGGTTTTAGTTTTCTGTAAAAGAAAACTATTGTGCCGGTTTGTCTGTCCGTCCGCACTTTTTCTTTCCGCCCTCATATCTTAAAAACTACTAAAGCTAGCGGGCTGCAAATTGTTACGTTGATCGTCCACCTTCCAATCATCAAACCTACCAAATTCCAACCCTCTAATCTCAGTAGTTTTTATTATATTTAAGGTTAAATTTAGCCATGGATCGGGCGTCTGGCAGCGCTTTCAGGGGGTGCAAAGCACCCTTACTCTACCGCATCTAGGGAGCAACTGAAGCGCTACCGGTCGTAGCTGATAGTTTTCTACAGCGTTATACGCTGTACAGAAAACTCGAGTACGCCAAAGACAGTTCGGCGCATTTTTTTACTTGTTTATTTTGATATGCACATAAGGAGATTCGTGGAAATTTACAAGGAGGATGTTAAACTTGACACAGAGTGTAATTGTTGTACACATACACAAACAGAATAACGTAGTATATGAAACTTCATTAGTTGGATTAGAAATAGTATAAACATTGTTGTCATTGAAGTTATTATCACAACTGTCGTTGATGCAATGGAAGTTTACAAAATGTTGCATTAATTCACTTAATGTTCAGTGTGTAATGAGACTGGAAAATTACATTTCAGTTAGTGCCTACTTATAAAAAAAAAACACAGACTGACAGATTGAAACAGAGATGGGAAAAAGACGAGACCCAGACGGAAGAAGGACAGAGAGAGAGAGAGAGAGAGAGAGAGAGAGAGAGAGAGAGAGAGAGAGAGAGAGAGAGAGATTGGCTGAAGGCGTTTTCCCTAAGGTAAGACATCCGAGGGGAGACCAAAACCGGAATGACAAAATTCGAGGGAAGCGATGTGGGTTTAGAAATCTCTTATAATGCCTAGTAGAGCTCGCTCACTCTCTCTCTCTCTCTCTCTCTCTCTCTCTCTCTCTCTATGTATGTATGTATAAGGATTCTAACGACAGCAACTCACTGAAATTCATTGAAATACCTTAGAATTTCGTTTAATATAAAAGATAATATTTTCCTTTACTTCTGTAATGGAAGGCGGTGTTCATTTTCTTAACGTTTAGGGGAGCCAATCTTTAGAGTGAGAATCGTACTGAGAATAGCTATCCAAAAATTTGATTTAAGGATGAAACTAATTTTCGAAGACATTAGAGAACGAGCTTTAATCTGAAGAAATTATTTAGCTTTGATGTTGTCGTATAAGTCTTTTATTTTTTATCCATGATGTTCCAGACATTTGCAAAAAAAAAAAATAATAATAATAATAAAATAAAATTCAGTGATTACCAGCAAGAACCTTTCTTATTTCACGTAACCGCTTATAATTCTAGCTCTTATTAGCCGCCTAACCAGAGACAGGAACTCTAACTGAATACATTTAAGTTTGCATGTACAAGGCTAATAAATGACTAAACAGGAAAACTTATGGACAACAAGCAAAAAGTCCCTGAGGTACAAGTCGGCTGTGACTCCTACCAGGACCCGACCCTCAATCCAGAGAACAAAATGATGGAAATCCACTGTAACGTCCCTCTGTCAGGTGTCTAGTCGCGGGGAGTTCTGGCTGACAGCCTCAAGGGCCCCCGACCGGCAATAACACAAGAGTTTTTCCTGTTCAGGTGGACTCTTATACTCCTATAAATGAAAAGGGTTTCCGGGAAAGACCTACTTCCAGTGAAGACCAATTATAAACTTTGAATTTTCATAGGCCTAAAGAAAGCAGGAATTTCAGTCAGAAAAGAATATTAAAGAATTTTAGCATTAGAGGTCCAAAATGAATGAAGGTGATTGAGAGAGGCGCAAATGTAGCAGGAAATATGTTTTTCATATACAACAAAAGTAATATAAATTTGGGACGAAATAAAGTTGTACTCAAGCATCTAAATAAAGTTTCTTATGGGTGTGGAGAGGAACTGTGAGTACTACGTCCTCGAGAAAAGAGCCTGGAAATAATCTTTGCAGGATTTGACAATTTTTTTTATGGAAAAAACAATTATTTAATACAGAATGCATTAGTTTCTATTTGTATGATTTTCTAATGTTGTTGACAGACCTTTACAACAAACACGACAGCTACTTTGCCCCGTTGAAAAGAAGTATCAGCCCACACAATGACTTCAGGATCTATGAAAAATCTTAAAAAATTACTAATATTTCGTCAGATAAAATCCTTGAATAGGTTATCCAGTAATTCATTTAAAAGAAATTTAAAAGGTCGCTTTTAACGTATAAAGAAAGCACAAGACTGACCTTTATTAAACAACGAGGAGCAACACGGGCAATGCAAATCACTTACATCCACCGACAGGAGTACACAATCATCGAAATTTTCTAAAATAACATAATGAATTCATTAACGTAATAGACCAGAACTTTATTTATATGGTTTTCCAGAAACAAGGTTAGTTTTAATGGTTCTGTGTAGAAAACAGTTACTTCTATTTCAGTTCATTCACCAGTAAATTGAAATTCGCATTTCGTTTTTGAGGAGACTCCCTCTGCTTCGGAAGCACAATAAAACAACGCCCACATTTCTGGAGACCTTCGCTGCCAACTTCCCCAGAGCTCTTTTCCCTCACCCCTCCTTCTCCTTAGTTTCTGCCACCTCCATCACCCACACCCTCACCTCCCCTGAGAAGAACCTCTATTTGCATCCCTTTGTTCAAGTTGTAAAATCTTGGATGGGTGCGTCCTTGAAACAAAAGGGAAGAAGGAATCAAGAATTGTTTTTGTTGCTGTTGTCTACGTTGCAGTTTTATACTTTTCTTCCCTTTCGCACGTTCCTTTCTAGCTTTAAGCCATTTACAGATCTCATTCTGCTCTGCCTTTTTGTCACTGAAGAAACTTTGTTAATTTCCGTTATCATTTAAAACGAATTCCACTGCTAATTCTTTGGTGTATTTCAAAGAACACGGTACTGCTAATAAGACTGCCCAATCATAAATATAGAAACAATAAGAACTGAAAAGAAAATTTTCAGATGATGTGCTTATATTCGAAAAAACAGTAATTAAAAGAAAATATCACATAGTAACTTGGTTGATAGGAAATAAAAACAGTGACTAGTTATCTTTTAGTAATGTGTTTTTAGTTTATCAACGGTCATGCTAATGCAATTTTTTTTAAGGGGAACTATCTGTACCCCAAATGGTTTTTATATTGCGTACCTTGCAAGATCAGGTAGAGTACAGATTAGTTGCTGGCACACTGGCAGCAGCTGAGAAATTGTAGGAGAAGAAAAAATAAATGATCTGCTGCACGAGGAAAAGTCAAGGAGATATAAGGGAAAAACAAATATAAAATATGGCAGCTAAATGGGAATCAGGGGAAAAATAAGACAGCTGAATGTAGTACCAGCCAACCAGCATGACCTAAAAAAAAAAAAAAAAAATCTGCATTTTGTGAGTGAATGAAGGTCTGTTTTTCTTTTTCTCTGTCTGTATTGTTTTTTTTGTAGTCTTTAAAATTCAATCAAGTAAATGTTTAGCTGCCAAAGAGGTGGAAGCAAGGCGCTCAGAGTGAGGTAGAGCGAATTGGATATTAAAGGACGTTTGTAGCTTTCTGATTGTATATGAATCACGGTGATGTGATAAATAGTCATAATATGGCTACGTGCGACAAACGCACTACACGGTCAACATGGCAGAGGTGGGTGGATATCGTCTCCAAATGCAAAACACCTGAGTTCGACGGGCGAGTTGATGGGAGGCGATATTCACTTATAACCTCTCTTGTGGCCGAATGGGTTAGTGCGTCCCTGTAGTCCTGAGTCCTCGTCCGTCGCTGGTTCGACCCCACGGGACGGTGGACTTATTATCAACTAAAAAATTCCCCTTCGGTAACATATATGAAAATATATTATTTCCGAGGTAGAGCGAATTGGATATTAAAGGACGTTTGTAGCTTTCTGATTGTATATGAATTACGGTGATGTGATAAATAGTCATAATATGGCTACGTGCGACAAACGCACTACACAGTCAACATGGCAGAGGTGGGTGGATATCGTCTCCAAATGCAAAACACCTGAGTTCGACGGGTGAGTTGATGGGAGGCGATATTCACTTATAACCTCTCTTGTGGCCGAATGGGTTAGTGCGTCCCTGTAGTCCTGAGTCCTCGTCCATCGCTGGTTCGACCCCACAGGACGGTGGACTTATTATCAACTAAAAAATTCCCCTTCGGTAACATATATGAAAATATATTATTTCCGAGGTAGAGCGAATTGGATATTAAGGGACGTTTGTAGCTTTCTGATTATATATATATATATATATATATATATATATATATATATATATATATATATATATATATATATATATATATATATATATATATATATATATATATATATATATATATATATATATATATATATATATATATATATATATATATATATATATATATATATATATATATATATATATATATATATATATATATATATATATGTATATATATATATATATATATACATGTATGAATATGTATGAATATATATATATTTTTCAGGTAGAAAAGGACGTAAGAGGAGAATAAAAAGAGATAAGCAATTAAAACCTCACCTTCTCATGTTGATACTTGTAAGTTTCCTTTCGTACATATTTGATCTCCACCTGTCTCTCTCTCTGTCTCTCTGTACTCTCTCTCATCTATCTATCATATATTCTCTCTCTCTCTCTCTCTCTCTCTCTCTCTCTCTTCACACACATACATATACAAGCACACATTCTCGACATTTTTCCATTCTTCTTGTCTTTATATCATGTAGCTGGGTATCTATCATATAAGTATTCTACTACTACGATAATAATAAGCACTTTCGGATACAAGAAAGACACATAAGGGCTACTAAGGAATCGCACACATACCCATAACCACCTGTCATTACATTCCCTATTATCGATCGGCGAGCTCAGTACAAATGGTTCTTTAAGGGCATCGATCATATTTAGAATATACACACACACACACACACACACACATGCGATTACACACACACACACACACACACACACACACACACACACACATATATATATATATATATATATATATATATATATATATATATATATATATATATATATATATATATATATATATATATATATATATATATATATATATATATATATATATATATATATATATATATATATATATATATATATATATATATATATATATATATATATATATATATATATATATATATATATATATATATATATATATATATATATATATATATATATATATATATATATATATATATATATATATATATATATATATATATATATATATATATATATATATATATATATATATATATGTCATATATATATATATATATATATATATATATATATATATATATATATATATATATATATATATATATATATATATATATATATATATATATATATATATATATATATATATATATATATATATATATATATATATATATATATATATATATATATATATATATATATATATATATATATATATATATATATATATATATATATATATATATATATATATATATATATATATATATATATATATATATATATATATATATATATATATATATATATATATATATATATATATATATATATATATATATATATATATATATATATATATATATATTATGTATGTGTGCGTGTGTACACACACACACCCATATATATGACCACAAGGAAGAATAAAAGTTATAAGCAATTACAGTGTAACTGATGCTTAATGGTTAAAATTCACAATTTATGTCCTAGGGAGACAGCTCAAACCAATATTCAGACCGTTGGAGTTGGAACTAAAATCTATACCTGCCAGGTTCCAGGGGTTAGAGCTATACACTAATTTGTACTTGGGTTAGGTACTATGTGTAACAGTTAGGTTATCCATTACTGTATGTATTTACTACCATTCATAAAATATGAACATGCCTTGATCGATATTCTTCTTACAGAAAACTTTCTCTTGTAAAACTAGACTCAGCGGTGGTTCTTTCCAGTCCTTTATTGGAACAAACTATCGTTTTTGACCCTGTCCATTTGGCCGTTTGATTTTTTCCCGCTAACATCTACAAAAATTTCCAGTCTTCAGCTGCAGGATTATAATATATATATATATATATATATATATATATATATATATATATATATATATATATATATATATATATATATATATATATATATATATATATATATATATATATATATATATATATATATATATATATATATATATATATATATATATATATATATATATATATATATATATATATATATATATATATATATATATATATATATATATATATATATATATATATATATATATATATATATATATATATATATATATATATAATATATAATTATATATATATATATATTATATATATATATATATATATATATATATTATATATATAAATGTAATTATTTATTTTTCTGACTCACCACTGGACGGAACACAGGTCTTTCGGGTGAGAGTCCAGGTCATTAGAAATTTGGACGCAAAGATCATAAAGGGAGTTGGAACCTACGTACTGTGTACCTGAGGTTTTTCCTGTTGTTGGAAAAATGGAAACGTATCTAGAACGCGTGAGTTCACACCATTAACTGTGAGTCCGATGCCAGAAGGTTTATCAGAAGGAATATTCAGTAGAGAACTAAACAATACTGGCTCGTTCTCTTTTTTAACCATTTGTTCGTATGTTGAATGATTTATGCATCCAATCAAGCATCCATCTATCTCAAGAAATATTGTCTTCCATTATTATATTTATTGGGTTACTTGCCTTTAGGAATAAATTATTTCGACAAGATTATAAGAGATAACTATTTAGTAATATACAGAAGACAGCGATGTATTTTTAAAGATAATTTAGGTAATCCTCTGAAGTCTCTTTCTCTCTCTCTATTCCTTCTTTTCCAATTCCACTTCCAAAACATCCCACAATTTACTAATTGAAAATGCACAGTAGCTTTTGTCATTAATATTAATGTTGTAATATATGAATATACATGAAATTGCACCCATGCTCATTTATTATTAATATTTCAATATTTTATTATCATTTTCTTTATCTCAGCCATCCTACTCGACAGGGTGGTATTTATAGTGTGGGGTTCCGGGTTGCATCCTGCTTCCTTAGAAGTCCATCAGTTTTCTTAGTATTTGCGCTGTTTCTAACAGCACTCACTTCTACATGAAGTCCTGGAGCTACCTCGGCATCTAGTTTTTCCAGGTTCCTTTTCATGATTCATGGGACCGTGCCTATGTGTACAGTTTCTACTGGCATATCCCATATCCTTTTTATTTCTATTTTCAGGTCTTGATACTTATCGGTTCTTTTTCCTCTTTCTTTCTCGTCTACTCAGGTGTTCCATGGTACTGCGACATCAATGAGTGATACTTTCTTTTTGATTTTCTCAATCAGCGTTAGGTCTGATCTATTGACAGGTATTACCCTGCCAGTTTTGACACCAAGGTCCCACAGGATCTTTGCCTGGTCGTTTTCTATCACTCCCTCAGGTTTGTGTTCACACCACTTATTACTGCAAGCTAGCTGGCGTTTCTTGCATAGGCTCCAGTGGAGGGCTTTCGCTACTGAATCATGACTTTTTTTTGTACTGGTTCTGTGCAAGTGCCGGACATCCGCTTACTATGTGGTTAATAGTCTTCTCTTTCATATTGCACTTGCATGTGGGTGAGATGTCATTTCCATATCTTGTTCTTTGGACATATCTGCTTCTTAGTTCCTGATCTTGTGCCGCTGTTAGCATTCCTTCTGTTTCCTTCTTGAGTTCTTCCCCTCTGTATCCATTGCCATGTTTCGTTACTGGACAGTTCTTTAGTCTGCCTCATGTACTATCCGTGCATTGGTTTGTTGTGTCATTCCTACGTTCTTTTTTTATTCTCCTGTCTCTGTACATTTGTGGGTCTTCGTCTACTTTTATCAGTCCTCCTTCCCATACACTCTTTAGCCGCTCGTCTTCACTGGTTTACAGTTATGTATAGTCTGTCTGTATTTGCTCTTGGGTGTAGTGCTTTGCATATCGTCATGTGTTTCCTAGTTTTCTGGTCTATGCTGCGGAGTTCAGCCTTTGTCCACTCCGCTACTCCCGCACTGTATCTGATTACTGGTACTGCCCATGTGTTTATGGCTTTCATCATGTTTCCGGTTGAGTTTTGACTTGAATATCGCCTTAAGTCTCTGCATATATTCTTGCCTGATCGTATCCTTCATCTCTTGGTGTTGTATATTCTCTCCTTTTATTATTCCTTGGTATTTGTATCCTGTCTCATCTATGTGTCTGATGCTATTCCGGTCGGGTAGCTTTATCCCTTCAGTCCTTGTCACTTTGCCTTTTTTGTATGTTGACAAAGGCGCATTTTTCTATTCCAGTCTTCATCCTGATGTCCCCAGACACAATCCTTAAAGTCTGGATTAGTGTATCTGTTTCCTTGAAGCTCTTACCATACAGCTTGACTTCGGCCATGAACATCAGATGGTTAATTCTATTGCCTCCTTTCTTGAGTTGGTACCCAGCATCTATCTTCTGCAGTACTTGTGTCATGGGAATCATGGCTACTACGAACAGTAGTGGAGACAGTGAGCCACCTTGAAAGATTCCTCTCCTGATGTTAACCTCTGCTAGTCTTATCCCAGAGCTTGTAAGTACTGCATTCAGGTTGCGCATTGTATTTTTTAGGAAGCTAGTGGTGTTTTCCTCTGCCCCATATATTTCCAGGAATCCTATTAGCCAGAAGTGTGGTATCATGTCGAAGGCTTTCTTGTAGCCAATCCATGCTATGCCTTGGGGTCGTTCACCTTCTCTTACTATTCTTCATTACCATTTTGCTCATTAGGGGCTGGTCTATTGTGGCCCTACGCTTACTTCTGCAGCCTTTCTGTCGGTGGTGGATGGTGTTTGTATCCTCAGGTCAGGGGCTCCCAACCTGGTGCTCGCGAGCACCTCTATGTTCTCTGATGATCTGGCAGTGCTCTTTCGAAGTTGTTAAAATCGTGCTCGCGAACACCAACTTTTCGTAGGCCTAACTACAGAATTTAAAATACCCTACCGTTTTTTCGATATATATATATATATATATATATTTATATATATATATATATATATATATATATATATATATATATATATATATATATATATATATATATATATAATACTGCTCATATATAGTTGCTTTGGCAAACACTAATGAGGCAAAAATAGAAAAGCTAACCCAAATAGTGCTTTCATTGCCTTAAATATCCATTTCAGAAAGCCTATCCTGTAAATAGAAGAAAACGCCTTAAAAATGCAAGAGCATCACTTAAATTAAGTTATAGATCGTATTTAATTTTAACTTTGATGAAATGAAGCTTTCACTTTAGATTTTTTTTTTATACTTATAAATACTAAGTAAATGAACATTAAAACTCTGGTGTTAAAGAGATGACTAAAGTAAATTCTTTGTATAGTATAATTGGGGTCTGAATATTATATGAATTTTATATTGCTCGTTTTATTTTTGGCACTAATCTTAACTAGTTAAGAAACTTATAATTACAAATCTGAACTAAGAACAAATTAGAAGCTATAATTTACGTTACATAAAGTTCCAAAACAAAGTTAAGAGGGCATTGTGGCTATTGCAATAACATGTTACATCTAATCAGCAAAAAAATATGTCAAGTATTAAATCTCAAGGCAATGCCATACCACAATTTTTTTGTCCTGAAAAAAGTTAACGTCCTAATAATACGAATTCTCAGAGAAAGTGAAATTAAGTGCTAAAAATAACCCTATGCAAACTTAAAACTTTCATCTTATTGCTGAACTTTAAAAAGTTAAAATCTTAAATTACATTTCCAGCTTCCAAACACGTAGTTAAGTTACTTTACTGAACATTATAATGAATAAAAAAAAAAATTCGAAAAATTTGAAAGCTCCAGTTAGGCAGTTACGTTACTTCTAGATTAAAAAGTAAATAAAAAAATATAGATAAACAAATAAATAAAAATAAATAAATAAATAAGTATTAATAAAAATTAATAAATAAATAAACAAATAAATATAAATAAAGAAATACTTACAGATAAAAAATGAATTAATACGCTATTGAATAAAAAATAAATAAATAAAATTAATGAATAAATAAAAATAGATAAATATAAATAAATAAATAAAAATAAATAAAAAGTATATAAACAAATAAATAAAAATAAGTGAATAAATAAAAATAAATAAATAAAAAGAAATAAATGAAAACAAATAAAAATAAATAAATATAAATAAATAAATAAAACTAAATAAAAAATATATAAAAATAAAAAAGAAATAATACAGAAATACAATAAATAAAAAAAAAATATTTAAAAATATAAAATAAATGAAATAATTAAAAATAATAAAAATAAATAAATAAATGTAAATAAAAAATAAATAAATAAATAAATAAATAAAGGTGAATAATATATAGATAAAAATTAATAACATATATAAATATAAAATAAATAAAAATAAATTACTAAAAATAAACGAATAAAATTAATAAAAGATAAATAAAAATAAATAGATAAAAAAATAAATATAAATAAAAAATAAATAAAAATAAATAATAATAAAACAAAAATTTTAAATTAAAGTAAAATAGGTAAAAAATAAAAATAAATAAAAACAAATAATTAAAAGTATGTAAAATAAATAAATAAAGATAATTAATAAAAATAAATAAATATAAATAAAAGTAATTAAAGATAAATAGAATTAATTAAAATAAATAAAGATAAATGAAAATAAGTAAATAAAAAAGTAAATCGAAATAACAAATAAAAGTAAACAAAATAAATAAAAATATTTAAATAAATATAAACAATTAAAATTGAATAAAATTAAATAAAAAAATAAAATAAATATAATTAATAAAAATAAATAAATAATAATAATTATAAATAAATTAAATAAAATATAAATAAATAAATAAATAAAGACAAATAAATGAAAATAAAAATTTAATAAAAGTAAAAAAAATATTAATATATTAAATAAAAAATGAAAATAAAAATAAATAAAATAATTAAGTAGAAATAAAAATATATAAATATAAAAAATATATAAATAAATAAATAATAAATAAATAAATAAAAATAAATATAAAATGAAAATATGGAAATAAGTAAAAATAAATTAAATCAAATAAATAAATAAAAACAAATAAATGAAAATAAAAAAACAAACAAATAAAAATAAATAAATACAAATTAATAAAAATAAATAAATACAAATTAATAAAAATCAATACATAAAAATAACTAAAAGTAAATCAAATAAGTAAATAAAAATCACTAACAATCGATATATAAAGATAAATATATACAGTAAATATAAATAAAAAATAAGAATAAACAAAAAATAACAATTAAAAAAAAATATAGGTAAAAATACTAAAAATAAAAAAAATTTAAATAAAAATAAATGAAATATATAAGACCAAATAAATGAAAATAAACAAATACAAATAAATTAATGAAAATAAATGGAAAAAATAAATAGAAAAAAATTATATTAAATATAAATAACAAGAAAAATAAGTAAATAGAAATAAATCTATGAAATAAATAAAAAAAATAAATAAATAAAATTAATACAAAATAATGAAAATAAATAAAAAAGATAAAAATACATAAAAATAAAAAAACAGAAATAAATTAATAACAGTAAATATAAATAAATAAATAAGATGAATAAAAAAATATGAAATAAATAAAATAAATAAATGGAAAAAAATAAATAAAAATAAATAAAAAAAAATTTAAAAAATATAAATTACAAAAAAAAAAGTAAAAAAATAAATAAAAGAAATAAATAAAAATAAATAAAAATAAATAAAAATTAATAAAAACATAAATAAAAATAAAGAAATAAAAACAGAATAATAATAGAAATAAATGAATAAATAAAAACAAACTAATAAATAAATGTAAATGCAATTAAATAAAAAAAAAATTAAATAAAAGCAATAAATAAGATAAATAAAAAAATAAATAGTAATAGATAGAAAATAAATAAAAAGGTAAATAAATAAAATAAGTAAATTAAATAAAAATATAAAAATAAAAATATAAAATTAAACAATTAAATGATAATTAATATATAAATATATGTAAAAGAATTAAATAAGAATAATATATAAATATAAATAAAATAAACAAAAGTAACAAAAATAAATGGAAAAAATAAATGAAAATAAATAAAATAAAGAATACCAACAAATGAAAATAAATAAAGAAATAAAAATAAACAAATGAAAATGAATGAAAGTAAATAAGAAAATAAAAAAAACATAAAATAATATGAATTAATAAATATAAATAAAAAATTAAATAAATAAGAAAAATTAAATTAGTAAAAATATCTGAAAATTAATAAATAAATATAAATAAAAAATATATAAAAACTTAAATAAAAAAGAATAGAAAATTAAGAAATAAACAAAACTGAAAAATAAATAAACAATAAATAAAGATAAGTAAAAATAAAAGACAAATAAAAATAAATAAAAAATAAATAAAAAATAAAAAAATAAATAAATAAAAAATAGATAGACAGATAAACGAAAAAATTAAGAAGTAATAAAAAATAATAAAAAAAGAAATAAACAAATAAAAATAAATAAATGAAAACCAAATGAAAATATAAGAAAAAATAATAAAAAATTAGTAAAGAATAAATAAAAAAATAAATAAAAAATAAATACATATAAAATAAATAAATAAAAACAAATATTAATAAATAAAAGAAATTAAAATAAAAAAGAAATACATAAAAATAAATAAAAACAATTATATAAAAGTAAATAAAATAGTGAAGAAATATAAACAAACAAAAAAATATATATATAAATAAATATATATATGAATATAGATAACAAAAATAAATAAAAATAAATAAAAACAACTAAAATAAATAAATAAAGGCAATTAAAGAAAAATAAATAATAACAAATAAATAAAGTTAAAAGGAAATAAAAATAAATAAAAATAAATAAAAAAAGATGGAAAGTAATATAAATAAAAATATAAGTAAATGAATAAATAATAAAATATGAATAAATTAAGAATAAAAAAATAAGTAAATAAATAAAAAAAATAAAAAAGAAATAAATAAATAAAATAAGTAACAACAAATTAAATAATAATGAATAAGGTAAATAAATGAAAATAATAATAATACATAAAATAAATAAATAGATAAACAAAAATAAACTAAATAAATGAATAAATAAATTAAAATTTAAATAAATAAAAAAAAAATAAATATATATATATATAAAATATGAATAAATAATAATGAATAAATAAAAATAAAAAAATAAATAAAAATAAATAATAATAAAAAATAAGTGAAAATAAATGCAAAATAATAAAAATATAATAAATAAAAAATTATGCGATAAATATAAATAAATAATGATAAATAAAAAATGAATAAATAAAAAAATAGGTGAAAAAAAACTAGAAAAATAAATAAAAAATGTTAAGTAAATAAAAAAAATAATAAATAAAAATAAATAAAAATAAATAAAAAAATAAATTAATAACATTTAAAAAAATAAAACAAAAATAAATTAAAATGAAATATTTAAAAGTAATAAAAAATATAAAAAATAAATAATGATAAATAAAAATAAATAAAAAATAAATAAATAAATAATAAATAAATAAAAAATAAATAAATTCAGTAAATAATAATACATAAAAAATGAATAACTAATAAATAAATATAAATAAATAAATAAAATTAATGATAAAATTAATAAAATAAATGAAAATAAATAAAAAAATCACCAAATACTTACTAAAAATTAATAAATAAAAATAAATTAATAATAATATATGTAAAAAAATAAATAAAAAACTAGAAAATCAGTTATAAATAAATAAGAAAATACATTATAAATAAAAAAAAAAAATTAATAAATGAAAATATAAAAACAAATAATAAATAATAATAAGTAAAACTGAATGAAAACTAATAAGTAAAAATTAATAAAACTAAATAAAGATAAAAATTAATGAAAATATACAAATAAAAATAAATAAATACAAAAATGAATAAATAACAATAAAATAAATAAATAAAAATAAATGAAATAAAAAATTTAATAAAAATAAAAAATAAATTAACAAAAATAAATAAATAAAATCAAGAAACTAAAAAATATAAATAGTATAAGTAAATTAAATAAAAAGATAAAATGAATGGAAAAAATAAGTAATAATAAAAAATAAAGATCAATAGAAATATATAAAAATAAATAAAAGCAAAAAATAAAAATAAATAAATAAAAATACATAAAACTAAATAAAAAATAGATAACAATAAACAAAAAATATGTATATAAAAATAAGTAAAACTAAATAAAAAATAAATAAAAATGAATAAAAGATAAATAAAAATAAATAAATAAATTTTAAAAATGAATAATAATAGAAATAAATAAAAAAATAAAATAGATAAATTAATTAATAAATGTAAATATAAATAAATGAATAGAAATGAAAATATAAACACAAATAAAAAAATTAAATGGATAAAATTAAAAAAGATAAATAAAAATAATAAATAGTAATAAATAAAAAATAAATAATAAAATTAAATCAATAAAATAATTAAAAATAAATAAAATTGTATAACTAAAAATATAAAAATAAAGATTTAAAAATAAAAATATAAAATAAAATAAATAACTAAAAATTAATATATAAAGATATAAAATAAATAAATAAAAATTAATCTATAAATATAAATAAAATAAATAAAAGTAACCAAAACAAATGGAAAAAAATCACTAAAAAAATACAAACAAAAATGAAAATAGATAAATAAATAAAAATAAATAAATGAAAGTAAATAAAAAATAAATAAATAAAAACATAAAATAAAATAAATATATATGGATAAAATAAAAAAACATAAATATAAATAAATTAAATTAATAAAAATAATAAATTAATAAAAATAAATAAAAATATATAAAAATAAATAAATTAATTAAAATTTATAAAAACACAAGAAGTTACAAATAAAAATAAATAAATAAGAACATAAATAAAATAAAAAAATAAGTAAAACTAATTAAAAAAGAAAAAAAAAAAAAAAATAAAAAAAATTAAAAATAAATAAAAAATAAATAAAAGTAAATAAAAGAAATAAATAATAATAAGAGAAAATTAAAATAAAAACTAAATAAAAAATAAATAAAAGATAAATAGATAGACAAATAAAAAAGGAAAAAATATATGTTAATAAAAATAAATAAATAAATAAATAAATAAATTACTGAAAACCAAGTTAAAATATGAAGAAAAAAAATGATAAATAAATTAATGAAAAATAATTATTTAATAAATAAAGAAAAAAATAAATTAATATATACATAAAAAACAAATAAATAAGAATAAATACAAATAAATCAAAATAAATAAAAATAAATAAAAAATTGAATAAATAAAAATAAATAAAAACAAAGATATAAAAGTAAATAAATGAAAGTAAACGCAAAATGAAGAGAAATAAAAGATAAAAAAGAGTGAATAAATTAAAAAATACAAATAAAAATGAAAAATATAAATAAATAGATATTAATATAAATAACTAACATATATAAGAATAAAAATAAAAATAACTAAAATAAATGCATAAAAGTAAATAAATAAAAATAAAAATAAAAAAGTAAATAAAAAATAACAATAAATGAATAAAAATTAATAAACAAAATATAAATAAATCAATAAATAATATTAAATAAATAAATGAATGAATAAAAATAAAATAAATATAAAAATATGAAAAATAAATAAATAAATTCGAAAATAAAATAAACAAAAATAAGTTAAATAATAATAAATAAAAAAATAAATTAAAATAAATAAATGTAAATAAATAATGAAAAATAACAGATAAATAAAATAAATAAGTAAATGAAAATAAAAAAATAAAAACAATAAAAGAAAAAAAATATAAATTATAAATAAATAAAAGTGAATGAATTATAATGAATAAATAAAAATAAAAGCAAATAGGTAAAAATTAATAATGATAAATAAAAATAAATGAAAATAAATGAAAAATAATAAATATATAATAATAAATTTTAAAAAATCTAAAACCCGTATAAATAAATGAATAAATAAAATAAATAAATAATAAAAATAACTGTAAAAAATTAAAATAATTAAAATTAATAAATAAGAATAAATAAATACAAATAGATAGAAATAACCAAAAAAATAAAAAGAATTGACACAGATAAATAATAAATAATATTTAAAAATAAATAAAATCATGAAAGATAAATAAAAAATAAAAAATAAATAATGATAAATAACAAATAAAGAAATAAAATATAAATAAAAAACAATATAGAAATTAAAATAAATAAATAATATTAATTAAATAATTATAATATATAAATTAAAATAAATAAAAAAATATATAAATTAAAATCAATAAAATTGATAATAGTAATAAAAAAATAAATAAATATCAATAAAAATAAGAGAAATAAAAAAATAAATAGGAAATAAATAAAAAGGTAAATAAAAAAAAATATAAATAAAAAAAAAAAAAAAAAAGAAAAAATAAATAAAAAGATAAATAAAATACAAAATAGATAAAAAATATATAAAATAAATAAAAATAAATATAAAATTAATTTTTTAAAATTATAACAACATAATTATAAAAAAAATAAAAATTAAATACTTAAAAAACAATAAACAATAAATAAAAGAATTGATACAGATAAATAATAAATAATATTTAAAAATAAATAAAATCATGAAAGATAAATAAAAAAAAAAAATAAATAATGATAAATAACAAAAAATAAGGAAATAAAATATAAATAAAAAATTAAAATGAAAAAACAATATAGAAATTAAAATAAATAAATAATATTAATTAAATAATTATAATATATAAATTAAAATAAATAAAAAAAATATATAAATTAAAATCAATAAAATTGATAATAGTAATAAAAAAAATAAATAAATATGAATAAAAATAAGAGAAATAAAAAATAAAGAGGAAATAAATAAAAAGGTAAATAAAAAAAAAATATATAAATAAAAATAAAAGAAAAAAAATAAAAAATAAATAAAAAGATAAATAAAATACAAAATAAATAAAAAATATATAAAATAATTAAAAATAAATATAAAATTATTTTTTTAAAATTATAACAACATTATTATAAAAAAAATAAAAATTAAATACATAAAAAACAATAAACAATAAATAAAAAAATAAATAAAAAATAGCATGAAAAAATTTGAAATAATAATAAATAAAAATTAAATAAATAAATGAATAAATAAATAAGAAATAAATACATGAAAAATTAAAAAAATTTAAACGAAGAAAAATTAATAAATTAATAAAACAATAAATAAATGAAAAACAATTTAAAAAATCAGGAAAGTAATTAATATTATTATTAAAAAATATATATAAATTACTCAATTAATTAAAAGTAGGTAAATACATATATAATAACAAAATGAATATATATAAAATTATTAAGTAAATGAAAAATAAAAAGAAATAAAAATGAAAAAATAAAAAAGAAATAGATAAAACCAAAAATAAAGAAATAAAACAAAGTAAATATATGTAAATAAAATTAATTAAAACTAAATAAAAATAAATCTGATTAATGAAAATAGATAAAAATACATTAATAAAAATAAATAATAAAAAAAAAAAAAAAAAAAAATAATAATAACGAAAATATAAAAATAAAAAAATAACTACAAAAAAACAAGTAAATATAAAGAAATAAAAATAAAAAAAAATCAATAAACAAAAATAATTAATAAAAATTAAAAAACAAATAAATACATACATATAAATATAAATAAACAAAAATAAATAAAAATAAATAAATAAGAATAAATGAAAATAAAAGAAAATAAATAATATACATAATTAAATATAATGAAATAAAAATATATAAAAATAAATAAATAAAAAATAAATAAAAATAAATAAAACTAAATTCCTAAAAATTAATAAATAATAATGTAGAAAAGGAATAAATAGTAATAAAAAAGTAAATAAAATTAAAATAAATAAATATATATAAAATGTAAAAAATAATTGAATAAATAAATAAAATAAACTAAAATAAAATAAATAACCCTAAATTAATAAGTATCAAAATAAAAAGCAAATTAACAAAAATAAATAAAATAAATTAATACATAAATTACAATAAAAAATATAAATAAATAAAAATAAATATATTAAAAGAAATAAAATAATAAATTAAATTAAATAATTAATCAAAATAAAAAATAAATAAATAATAATTAATAAATAAAAATAACAATAGATTAATACATCCAAATAATAATAAGTAAAAATAATAGAATACAAATAAATGAAAATTAGTAATAATAAATAAATAATAATATATTAAAATAAAAATATTAAATAAATATACAAAAATAAAAATAAATAAAACTAAAGAAAGATCAATAAATAGGAATAAAAATGACTGAAAAAAAGGAAAATAAGTAGAAATTAATAAAGAGAATTAAATAAAAATAAATAAATAAAGTACATAGGATGAAAATACAAATAAATTAATAACAATAAACAATTTTAAATAAATAAAAATAAATTTAATTAAAAAAATAAATAAAAAAATTAATAAGAAATTAAAAAAATAAATAATGATAAGTAAATTAAATAAATAAAGATAAATAAAAAATAAATAATAAATAATTAGATAAATAAAAATAAATAAATAAAAATAAATGAAATT